>NW_022985216.1:0-67531 GCF_010093535.1 Lindgomyces ingoldianus | reverse complement strand
ATTTATGCTTATATACAAAGTACAGGTCATGTGACCTCTAAACAGGTCAGGGGAGGCTATACTAGCCCGCTCTAGGACATCCGGCCTTACACCTACCTTAATGTGCTAACTATTGCTCTAAGCAAGCTTTGCTTTTACAGATCATTTATAAACTGTCGTAGTATTTTATCTTTAAAAGAACAGCTATTAGAGGTTATAAAAAGCGCTAACATCTTTTATTACATTAAAAATAGTAGGAGGTAGTTTTAAGTAAGTAAATTTACTTTTTTTATAATAAAAACCTTTAGCTATAGTATAATATTAGGCATGCTTTAGCTAAAAAATAAAACCTAACTTTTAACTTTATGTGTAAGATAGTTAATTTTTAAAAACACTACTAACTTTATAAAAAAATTAGTTTAGACAGCTTAAAGGTATTTATAAAAGTACTAATAAACCTTAATAATAATATATTTATAATAGTAATTACTTATATATCTTAACTAACTTTAAAGAAGCTTAGGCTGCTATTAGTATATGTTAAGAAGTTTTAAAAAGCATTTTAAGAACATAACACTTTCTTTCTACTTAACTATAGCCTATACAAGATTATAATTAACTTAAATAAAAAAAAAACTTTTATATAGCCTTTTTTATTATCCTTTTACTACTAAGGTAAAAGTTTTATAAAAGTATATCTTAACAAACCTAGAATAAAGATAGATACTACTTAATGTTAAAAGTAAAGGCTTTTATTTTATTTATAAAAAAAAATAAAACACTTTAACTTTATGTAGACTACTAAGGCTTTAATGCTATTATAGTAAAAAACTAACACTTTTTCTTATTAATTAAGAAATCTTTAGATTAATTAAACTAGGCTAAAATCTACTTTAAACTAAACCTGCGTAACACCTACTACTGCATTTAGATTAAAAAAGAAGATAAGTAAAAAACTGCTTTCTAAACCTACTATAGCTATTATAAATATACTATAATGCCTTTTAGACTTATAAACGCTCTAGTAGTCTTCTAAAGTTATATTAACCTTACACTATTAAACGTTTTTAACATATATTACATTATTTACTTAGATAATATACTTATTTACTGTTAAAATAAAGTTAAGTATAAAAAGCATATTTACTTAGTTCTATCTAAGCTTTTTTAGCATAAGCTATACACTAAGCTCTTAAAATGTAAATTTCACATAAATAAAGTAAAGTACTTAAGCTTTATTATTACTCTATAAAAGGTTGAAATAAAAAAAGACTAAGTTAAAGCTATCTAGAGGTAGCTAATCCTTAGAACTATAAGAGAGATTTAGATCTTTTTAAAGTTTACTAACTACTACTAATACTTTATAAAAGAGTTTTTATAGATTACTACCCTCTTACACTAGCTTACTTAGTAACCTTAAGGTTTAGCTAAAAAAGGCTATTAGTAATATAAAAAGAAGTTTATTTTTTAAGCGCTAAGTCTCTAAGCAGTGTCTACCTTTAATAAACTAAAAAGTAGATTTACTAAAAAACTACTACTAGTATATTTTAATCTTAACCTACACTGCTAGGTTAAAACTAATGCCTTAGAATATGCAATCTTAGAAATTCTAAGCTAGCCTAGGCTATATAGGGTAGGAAAGGACTAGTAGCACTTTATAGCTTTTTTCTTACATAAAATAACAGCAGTAGAATATAACTATAACACTTATAATAAAAAACTACTTACTATAGTAGAGAGCTTTAAACACTGCGCTACTATCTAGAAAAAGCTGCCTATATAATAGAACTTTTAATAGACTACGCTAACTTTTAAAAGTTTATAACTACTAAGACTCTAACTAGAAGGTAGGCTTAGTAAGTAGAGTAAGTAGCTACTTTTAACTTTTAAATTTATTATTAACTAGGTAAGACTAACTCTACTAATAGGCCTTTAAAAAGGCCTAATTATAAAAAGAGTAAAGAGAGTAATAATAAGAACAGCTTAGGATTATAAAAGTAAGCACTTTATAATCTGCAGCGTAAACTAGAGCTAGACAGGGTAAGATTGCCCTAGAAGGGCCTAAGACAGCTAGAAATAGTAGCTATTACTTAAGTAGCTAAAATAAAGGCCTTAGGTGCTACTAAAATAGTAAATAAAATTTAAAGCCTAGAAAGCTTTTTAATAAAAGTAATTATAAAAAAGCTTAAAGAAGATCTGCACACTAAAGGCCTAAAAAAGGCCTAAAAAAGAATGTAAAGAACTAACTAGACTAAGTAGGCAAGTAGTTAAAAAGAAAAAAAAGACTTTTTACTTATAAAAAGAAGACTTATATACTTAAAAAAGTAAAAATCTAAGCCCTCTAGAACTACTATAACTATCTCTTAGTAAGCTATTTTAGATTTAGTAAAACTTTTTATTAAGTATAAAGGGACTTTTATTAGCTAAGTATATAGTAATATACTAAAGACTACTTTAGCACATGCTAGGCCTGCTAACGCGCGAAATCCCCTTAACATGCCCTATATAGAGAACTCTAGCCCCTCCTAGTCCTCTCTAGGATCTAGGAGGATATCTTTATAAATTTTATTACAGAGCTACTACTTAGCTAGTTAAATAGAAAAAGCTATAACAGTATCTTAGTTATAGTTAATTATTTCTTTAAAATAGCTTACTATATTTTTAATAGGGGCACTTTAAAGGTAGCAGCCTTAGCTAAGACCTTTAGGCAGGAAATTCTAAGAGTTTAAAGCCCCCTTTTTTTTTATTATAATAGACTAGAGAGCTTTATTTACATTTACCTATTAAAAGATGTTTATAGCTTACTTAGAGATAAAAAGACTTTTTTTTACTACTTTTTACTTATAAACTAATAGCTAGACTAAGCGCTAAAACTAAATATTAAAGTCGTATCTCTAAATATACTGCAACTATAAGTAAGATAATGTCACAGTTAGCATGCTTAAGCTACAAGCAAGAGGTGGTGTAACTCAACTAGATTAAACTAAGGAGCAGAGGAGCTGCTCTGCGAGTTTAAATATACATGTGTGCCCCCTGCCAAGGCGCTACTTGTTGCACTAAGGTGCTACTTGTTGCGCAAGCTAGGGAGCTGATGCCGCAGAGCATGTGACGCGGTGCACGCTGTTACAGATAACTAGGTAAAATTCTTTTTAATATAAAATATACCTACAACAACACTATTTACAGCTTTATAGAGATATTACTATTCTAGGCTGTCTACAGGAAGAATCTGCTGTCTACAAACATGCTAAAATAAGTAAAGAAAGCTAGTATTTCTTTATAAGCACGTTAAAACAGTAATAAACTAGCTTAGACTAAGTAAAAGCTAGCTAAACACCTTAAAATAGTGTAAAAGTACTAAAAGTAATAGTATAATAAAACACATAAATGTAAAATATACTTAGTAAAAGACTAAGTATACCTTAGTACTAAAAAGATTACTACTTTCTAGCTAAAAAAAGCTAGATAATAAATATATAAGCTCTTAAAAAGTTTCTACTATATATAAAACTTGATTTTACTACCTAGACTTACTAGCTAGCTTCTAGATCTGCCTAGTGTTTTATATTAGCCTTTTTAAGCTAGTACTTTTAAGTTACTTATTACTTTATAAATAACTCTTAGCTAAGACAGTAATACCTTAAGCAGGAATAGATATATAGAACATAGACTACATTATAGACTAAAGCTGCATAAGAGAATATAGCTATACAGAGTTTACTAGAAAAGGTTTAAAAAGGAAAATAACTAACTACTTCTAGCAAAAGACATATCTAAAAGGGCTATAAATAAATTTTAGAGACAAGTAGAACTACTAGTATAAGAGAGAATAAAAAGAGAAAAAAGAAAGCTAAATTAGGCTAAAAGAGACTAGACTAAAAAAAAAAAACTTAGACTAGACAACTTTATAAAAGCTTAGAACATTTAAAAAAAAACTTTTAAGCACTATAAACTTTAGAAACTTAGCCTGTTTTTTACTATCTCTATTTTTAAATACTACTAGATTAGTCTAGATTACCTCTAGACTAGCCTAAATACCTCTAAGAAAGAGAATAGATAGTTTATAAAGCTTAAACTTTACTAAAAAAACCTAAAAAAGTAAACTACTAAAGAAAATATAAAAAGAGTATAAAGTGCTATAACTATTTCTAGAGAAGCTACTGCTATGCAAAAATAGACTAAACTGTTCTAGAGAAAAGAAGAATAGCAGGTAAAAACTTAGAAAAGGTAAAACCTATCCTAGAGAGCCTAGACAGACCTAGAGACCCCTAGATCTGCTAGACTAATATATTAAAAAAATGCTAAAAAAAACTAAAAATAAAGGTAAATAGGATACCTTATTTCTAAAAAATGTTTTACTTAAAGTTAAAAGTGTTAAAATTATAGGTAAAGTTAGTTTTTTACATGCTTTACTTACTTTTATAAAATTCTTTAGTAAAAAAGTAAACTTAAGCCTAGAAAACACTAAAATTAGCAGTAAAAGGCTAAGTGCCCTAGATAAAGTTAGACTACTCTAGAAAAGCCTAGATAGGTACAGGTTAGAGAATATACAGTGCAGACATGCTTAAAGACTAGAGAAAAAAGTCTTAAGCTATTATTATTACTTATTCTCTTTTTATACTTTACTAATGCCTTTTTTTTTACTTTACTAAAACTAATAATACTTAAGTTTAATAATACTTAAGTCTTAACACACCTTTTTACTAACATAAAGAGGGGTTAGAGTGTTACTAGCTATCTTACTATAGATAAGCTTAGTAAAAATTAGTCTAAAAACCCTTAAAAAGCTCTAAAAACCTCTAGAGAAACTTAAAAAGGTTTAGAAAGTAGCTAAAAACTATAAACTTATTAAGATAAATAATAACTTTATTAGCTTTTTTATAAAGACTTTTAATAATGTCTAGTAAGTACTTCTAAGTATTACTAAAGTTAATTTAGCTCTTAAGCTAAAAGAAAACTACTAAAAATAGTGCTTATAATAGTTATAATTACTAAGTAATAGTTTTCTAGGCACTAGAACTTAAAAATTAGTAAAAAAAACTAAGAAGCACTTTAAAAACCCCTAGATAGCTATAAACAGCCCTAGAATAAGTTACTTAATAGTAGTTTCTACTACTTTTATAGCAGCTATTACACTTTAAAAGGGTATTAGTGCGCTTAGGCTCTAATAAGCTTTAATAAATATAAGTATTATAAGTTTAGATGTTATAATCCTTCTTAATAAACAAATAGCATAGTAGAATTACACCTAGCTTATACACTATAATTTTGCCTATAATTTTATTAAAGTAAGTAAGGTAAAGATTAATAGTAGCTAAAGCTTTACTTATAGCTAAAGTAATCCTATCTAACTGCTTACTAGCTAGAAAAGATATTATTAGTAGTAAAATATATAAGATAAGGCTTAAAAGGCCTAAAAAGGCTTAGATTAAAATAAAAAAATAAAAAAAGCTTAAAAATTAAATAAGAGATAGCTAGTAGAGGTAGCTAGCTAAAGAAGAGTTTAAAGGTAGTTATAATAGGAACTCTCTAGGACAGACAGAGGGTTATATAGGGTCCTCTAGCCTAGGAGGCCCTAGAAGCCCTAGAAACCCCTAGAAAAGCCTAAAAGTTCCTGTAAAAAATCTCTCTAAAATATGTACTAGAAGCTTAGAGTAAAGTATAGGTATAATAAAGAATTTAGCTTAGCAGAAACTATTTAACTTTTTAATTTAAATTTAAAGTAACATTAAATTATGTAAATTTTAAACTTTAAAAAAGAGCTTAGATTTAGGCGTAAAGTTGCGCCTTAGAAAGAAATAAAGCTTTATAATAACTAGCTATCTAGGTGTTTCCTAAGCTAACATAGACTAGCCTAGACTGCACTAGGCAGTCCTAGACAACTTCTAAACTGTGCTGTTAACCCTGCACTTTCTAGGCAATGCCTACCTTGCCTAAAAAGCTAGGCATCCTAGACAGGTAATACTTTAAACTAGACCTATAGTATACTAGATTTGTTGTTACTAGCGCTGCTGTGCCTAGCTCTCTAAAGAAGTATATAGCTAGTTGTAGAAGCCCTCTTTAGATAGTAGAGAATTGCCTTAGAAATTAGGCGGGTACTAATTGTACTCCTATGTCACAGTCACGCCCTTGTTAGTTAATACACCTCTTAATTGCGAAGTGTATACCCTGTTTTTTACACGCGCAGCCTAGAAGTTAGCTAAGACCTATATAAAAAAGGCCTAAGATTAGCTATAAACTATAGTTAACTGCTACTACTAGCTAGTTAACTAGAAGGTTAGCAACATAGTCTACCTAAACACTAAGAACTTAGCTTTTTAAAAACCTAGCTAAAAACTATTTAAGTAGTAAAAAAGCTTTTTTAAAGTACTTAAATAAGTTAAAAACTTATACTACTTAAAGCTACTTTTCGAGTTAAAAATATATAATGTCTTTACACTAAACATACTTTGTAAAGACTCTTAGAATCTGCTTCTAAAATAAAACCCTCTAAAATTACTATTAATAAAGTAAAAAAGTAAGAAGTAAAAGAAAAACTTACTAGCAAGCTTTACTAAAAAATACTTAAATACTAAGTAAAATAAGTAAAATATAACTCTAACTTAGTCTAGTATAAGGCTTTAAATTTTATAAGTTCTTTTTATAAACTAAAGGCTTTTTATAATAAGTATTTAAATTAGCTAGAACCTTTAAAAGATTTATATAAGTAGATTAAAGCATTTAAAGCTAGTATAAAAAGCATAAATTACTTAGTAAATAATAAAGTATAAAAGTAAAAAGTAAATTTATAGTTATATATAATAGTATTACAACTTTATAGACATTGCACTAGGGAGGTCTAACAGTAAGCTATTAAAATTATTATTATTATTATTTTTTTTTACTTTTTAAACCCTCTTTACTTTATCCTTAGCTGCCTAAGAGCGCTATAATGTCTGCTTAAAAGTTAGACACTAGAGCTTTTAATGCTAAAACCTAACAGAGCAGCTTAGTATTTTAGTAGAATAGGGCTACTTAGACACTAGCTATAAGAAGACTAGCTTTCTAACTCTTTATAACCTATAATACCTGCGCTAGGTTCTAAGTAAACTTTAAAATAGATTTAACAGCTCTTTTTTTATCTTTATTACTCTCTATGTTTTAGACTACTGCCTATAGCTTAAGATAACCTTAAAAGACTAAAAAAATTTCTTATAATAAAAAAAAACTTATGTGCGTGTTAGTAAACTATACTCTAGTAGTATTAAACTATATTTATATAAAGTTGCATTTTTTATTATGTAAAGTGTAATATTTAAATTTTTTTAATCTAAAGGACTAATAAAAGAACTTAACTTAAAAGCTATAAGTAAAAGCGTAGGCAGCCTAAAAGTAGATAACTTAAAACGCCTCTAAAGAGGCTTTAAAAGAGAGGCAGAGCAGTATAGTAATTTTCTTTAATGCTATAATTAGTTAGCAGACTAAGCTATAGAATATTAGGTGTATAATAATACCTATGTAGTAAAGATTTAAAGAATAGCTAAAAAAAAAACTAATAATATTAACTAAACTATATAAGTAAAGCAAGTAAACAATTATTACTATAAATAATAACTACACTACTAGTTACTACTAAACAAAAACATTATAATAAAGGCATTATATTAGTATTAGGTTTTTAGTCTAGTTTTTTTTAGTAATAGAAAAATTTTATTAAAAAGTTGTAGTTTATTATATCTTATCTAAATTAGTTTTAAATTAGTTTTAAATTAGTTTTAAATATTTCCTACACACTATAGATAAAGACTATTAGCCTATAAAGGGGGGGTAGTGTAATAATTCTTACAAATTGTTCTATCTTAGGTTGCTTAGATCCTATCTAAAGGGTCCCTGTATCAGCCCTAACTATAACTTAACCCTGTCTCCTGCAGTTATCCTTATTTACCTAAGTATTTAGTCGCACCTCTTCTCTTAGATAGCTTAGTAGTTTTCTAATATCCTTTGTACAAGGCCTATAGGTGTTAATAGCATTCCCAGGTTCCAAGTCCCCACGCACTTCCATATGCCTCTGAGTGGATTCCCACCGCATTTGGACCTATTGTCTTGCTGGTACTGTTACACCCTTAGTCTCACGCTTTAGCTACTAGAAGTATGCATTAATATGCTCCTTAAGAGCTAGTGCGTACAAAAGAACATCCTTCTAATAGTAGAGCTAAGCCTTAGCATCTAGGTTAAGTTCTTAACTTAGGCTACTTATAGTCTTAACGTACTTCATGGGCGAGTTGCTCACACACCCGAGTCGCTCACTTTTGCCAAGACCCCACCAAACCACCCTTCCTACACCAATGCATTCCCCACAACACCACTTAGACGCGCTAAAAGAACGTTAGATACAGCTTGCGCTCTAAGCTTTTAAATAAGACATAAAACTCTTAAAGAAATGTGCTGTAGCTATGTGCAAGGTCCTGTAAAAGACAACAAATAACTACAGCGCTAGACAACCTTTACAAGCTAATTCTACAGCCAAATCACAGAGGCTAGGCAATAAAAAGGAGCAGGTGATTGTTAAGACTATACTTAAGCTATATGCGCGAGGAATTTCCCCTTAGATAGCATTTGTGGCTAATATGGCTAATTCTTTGCGCGCTGAGCGTAATCTAGGCTATGTTCGCATAAACTGGCCTAGTACGTTTGTGAAGCGTTATTTAGAGCTTAAAGTGAAGTTTTAAGCGCAAGTATAGTTAAGAGATATCTGGCTAATTATAAACCCTGTCTTGCTAAAGTTGTACGTGTTATCATCCTAGATGCTATACTTAGCTTTAATATTCTCTACAAGGCTAAACCTGCCCTAAATTACCCTAGGACTCTTGCAGAGGGCTCTCTTATAGTTGTACTTACGCTTAAACGTTACTTTAAGCTCTAAATAACGCTTCACAAACGTACTAGGCCAGTTTATGCGAACATGGCCCAGATTACGCTCAGCGCGCAAAGAATTGGCCATATTAGCCACAAATGCTATCTAAGGGGAAATTCCTCGCGCATATAGCTTAAGTATAGTCTTAACAATCACCTGCTCCTTTTTATTGCCTAGCCTCTGTAATTTGGCTGTAGAATTAGCTTGTAAAGGTTGTCTAGCGCTGTAGTTATTTGTTGTCTTTTACAGGACCCTACACATAGCTACAGCACATTTCTTTAAGAGTTTTATGTCTTATTTAAAAGCTTAGAGCGCAAGCTGTATCTAACGTTCTTTTAGCGCGTCTAAGTGGTGTTGTGGGGAATGCATTGGTGTAGGAAGGGTGGTTTGGTGGGGTCTTGGCAAAAGTGAGCGACTCGGGTGTGTGAGCAACTCGCCCATGAAGTACGTTAACAGCGCATTTATTACAGTTAAAAGCTTAGTTAATATAGTACTAGAGAATATGTTTACAGTAGTGACACAGTAGTCGGATGCGTCGTCACCATAGTCACACGATAGTCGGATGTGTCGGATGTGTCGTCACACGATGGTCGGATGCGTCGACACTATAGTTGTATGCATCTCACCATGGTCTGTTGCCAAGACTCACCTACTTATTTCGCATATATATAGACTCCTACAAAGGACTCCTCTAGCAATACATTCAATCTAGTTCCTCATGCCTCTAGTGATTTACATAGCTTCACAGAATATTTCTAGCGTAGTAATAGTAAGAGTTAAGCTACACAAGGTTAGCATAAACTTAAAAAGCTTTCAAAAGACCTACTTCTATGTAGCTACCTACTTTTCTATTAGCACAGCCTTTATAAACACTAAATAGTGTGCCTTTTAAGCACACGCTAGTGTTTATAGCTATGTAAAGATTAAAAGCTAAAAGCGTTTTACAACCTTTCGTAGACAACAGCGTAGTAACATAGCCACAGAACTATTTCTAGATAAGTAGCAGCTAAGGCTCTAAGTAAGGCAGAAGCTTATAGACATGCATAGAAATCTCCTTTTTAAAGCACTAAGTACAAGATGTAATAGGTATAGTAAAAGAAGAAAAGGTTATAGCTAGAAGAACTAGTTAGAGAGAAGCTAAAGTAAAAGTAAAAAAAAGTTTAAAAATTATAGAAATAGTATTTTATACTTAAACCTATACTTACTTTCTTTACTTTATGTAAAGTTTAAAGTTGCTTTAGAGCCTTACTACCTACAACCTACTTAGTATAGAACATTAGAGAGATAAAGAAACATATAAATAGCTTAAGAAACTATTACTTATGCTTACACCTAACTAACTAGAAAAGCAACTACTTCTAGTAAATAGTAATGCATTAAAAGCATTATCCTTAAGCATCTTACGCATAGAGATATTCTTAAAGCACTAATTTATTATTACTTAAAAGAACTATCACAATAACTTGCTTATATAGCACTATACCTTCTTATTTAGCACTTACAACTCTAGACTAGAGTAGCTGTAGACTTAGTCTTAGAAGCTTTACAGCGCTAACCTTAGAACCGTCCTAGCAATACATTAGGACTCTAAGCTATTTTAAACAAAATTGCAATATTGTAAGCTTACTAATAAATATCCTTCTAACAGGAAAGACCTAGCGATTAACTGCTGCATGCAAGGGAACTACCCGCGCGGAAGCAGTGCATCCACGGATGCCCTGCGTGCGCTAGCACATATATATATATCCTCTTACAAACCCCTGAGTCTTCTTAACGATTTGTCTGTTAATACTATCCTGTATCCTCTTCTACGCTTTATGCTTCCTGCTTTACAGTGCTCTTATAATAACTTTTACAAGCTAATTTTATAGATAACTTATAAACAGTAGATAATAATAAAAAGTAGGTAATTATTAAGCACATACTTAAGCTATATATGTAAAAAAATTTCTTTTAGCTAGTAACTATAGCTAATATAGCTAATTCTTTACACACTAAGTATAATCTAGGCTATATTAGTATAAACAAGCTTAGTATGTTTATAAAGTGTTATCTAAAGCTTAAAGTAAAGTTTTAAGTATAAATATAGTTAGTAGATATCTAGCCTATTATAAAGTTTATTTTATTAAAGTTGTATATGTTATTATTCTAGAAGCTATACTTAGCTTTAATGTTCTTTATAAGGCTAAACTAGCATTAAATTACTTTAAAAAAAATTTGAAAAGCTCTTTTACAGTTATACTTACACTTAAACTTTTACTTTAAGCTTAAGATAACACTTTATAAACATACTAAGCTAGTTTATGCTAACATAGCCTAGATTATGCTTAGTGTAATGGCGCAGGCAAGACAATGGGTCCGAATGCGGTATGAATCCACTCAGAGGCATATGGGAGTGCGTGGGGACTCAGAGACCTGGGAATACCAATGACACCTATAGGCCTTGTACGTAGGATATCAGAAAACTACCGAGCTAGCTACGGGGGCGAGGTGCGACTAAATACATGAGGGAATAGGGGTAACAGCAGGGGTCGGGGCCAGGTCGAGGTCGGGGCCGATACGAGGGCCTTCCGGAGGTTCCGGGCGACTCGAGATGGAACGATTCATGAGGATCGTTACACTTAGCGTGTAAAAAATTAGCTATATTCGCTATATTTACTAGTTAAGAGAAAAATTCTTATGTATATAGCTAGAGTTATTACTATTTTATGCTTTTAAATGTACAACTATACACTTGTAGTCTCTTAGTTATTTCTGTATAGTTTTAACGTACTTCACGGGCGAGTTGCTCACACACCTGAGTCGCTCACTTTTGCCAAGACCACACCCTAACAAACTCTATTATAGCCCATAACAACCCACTCTAGCACTATATAGTACAGTACAGCCTAGAATATTATTTAGATACTACTTCTACTTCTTACTTACACATTTGCGTGTTATGCCTAGTCTAATTACACTGTCTGTAGCGCCTTTAGAATAGCTTACCTACTTTAGCTTGCACCTGCTTCTTTGCCTTCTTCCTGTTACTGCACGCTCTAAACTCCTTTAGAGCTATTAAGTGTAGGCTTTCCTAAATTATTAAGGTTTTTTCTACTTTAATCTGCTTTCTTTTATGCAATTTATATTATATAGTAGCCTTATTAGCTGCTTAAAGCTTAGTAATTTTTTATTATGCTAACACTAGCTTATGTGTAATTATTACTACTCTTTTTAAACCCTTTTTAAACGCCTTAACTATAAAAGTTAGTAAACTATTTATATGCTTTTAAATTTTTATTTTTATAAGTATTAATTATAACTTAAGTTCTAGAGTATTACTTAGGGTTTACAACTGCTAGAGCTTATTATATATAAGTAGTAGTAGTATGTTACAATCCTTGCTTCATGGAAGCACTCGGGTCTAATGATGTTCCTAGGGGATGAGTAGGACGGGTAGAAGGGGCCAATCCGGTAGGGTGTACAGTCCTACGTACAGGCTATTGGGCTAGTAGAGGATGAGGGGTGACCAGATCGTAGTTTGCCCTATGTGCGGCAGTAGGGAGGCTAGGGTCAAACAGTCCTTTTAGACAAGGTTAGAGGTATATATAGTGTAAGATATATAAATAGTATTACAGCTCTTTAAAAAGCTAAATGCTACTTAGTTTATATAATAAATAAACTAAACATTAAACACACCTTCTAAAGGTTATTTAATATAGGAACTATATACATGTGCTAGGGTTACTAAGGGGAGCTAGAGAAGTTTATAGAAGCCTACTAAAAAGAGCTCCTTAAGCTCCCTTAAGCTCCTAGTAATACGCAGCCTGCCTTCCTATTAGATAACGCATTCTTCTATAATCTTAGGCAGCTGTGCTACCTCTATGTCCTCTAACTAGTTTCTAAGCAAGCCCTGCCCTAATCTAGCTAGATTGTAGAGCACTGTTAGTGGAGTTACGCTGGTCTAACTATAGACTGTAACACGCTGCCCCTTCTTCCTAGCAGCGTCCTTGCTGCTCTGCTTACACAACTGTGTTAGTAAAAGTTTATTTATAAAGTGCGCGTCCTTCTACTAAAAGGCATCCTTAACATCTATTCTTTTTATACTAAATAGCTTGCTAGTCCTGCTTATTCTATTATCCTTATATTACTTATTGTTTTAATCTTCTTTGCTAGACAAAAATAAAGCTCTATAGCGCTTACTAATTTTTTAGGTTATCTTATATATTAACTTTATCCTTAGACAACTGCATTAAGTGTGTAAAAAAGCACAGTAAATGCAACACTTTTATTTCTAATGCTGTGTAGAATTGCCTAGAGAAAGAACAGAAAACACTTCTCTAAAAAGCAGTTACTGTAAAGGTTTATAAGCAAAAGCTTAATAACTAAATATTATGTTAGGTTTAGAAAACTTTAGAGGCAAAGGCTAGAAAGCGCTCTAAACAAAATTATATCTAAAAATTACTAAATCTGTTAGATGCTTATTATGTAAAGTACTTAAAAAGAGATCTTTTCTCTCTAAATAAGATAAAAGCTCTTAAGGCTAAAGTAAAGGGCTATTCTTCTTCTTAACTATTATTAGCTAGGACTTGTCTCTAAAGGCTACTGCTATCTAGTAATAACATAGCTGTTCCTTTTAATATAAGTGCCTTATTGCCTAGCTAGTTTCTTTTAGACAAGCCTAAAGGTACCTTTATACTAATAGCTGTGTGTTTCTTAAATTCTTAGCTAGTTTTTATGTATTTTTACTAGTAAGCTACTTTTTCTATTTTACTAAAAATTCTTTCTAATTTTTTTAGTTACTTATAATGTGTTTAACTTTATACTCTATTTCCTTGTCTTTTTATCCCTATGTAGATAAAGGAATCCCTTTAGGTGCTTTTTCTAGTCTAAAGATATAGAACTATAGGTGTATCTTTATATGTAAAGAAAGCTTAAGCTTACAGTTATCTTATTAAGTTTAAAGAACTTTATATAGTCTTATCCTTTTTTTTGCTAGCTTTTTAGAAGGCCTAGGTATTCTAAGGTTCTTTGTATTAAGGTATACATAATCTTCTAGGTAGATTTCTAGTTCTAATTATTATAATTTGTTTACATACTTCTCTATTATTTCTTTGCTAGTTCTAGCTTTAATAGCTAACTTTTTATGTATCTAATGTAGGTCTGTTAGCTAATTTATTAATTCTTAGAGGTCTATAAGTTAGTTTCTATGCAATGTAAAATATAGATTATAACTAAAATTAGCTTTATATAGTGTTTCTTTTATTATAGCTAACTCTACATTATTAATAGCTAGTTACGCTATTAAAAGCTATTCTACTTAATTATCTTAAGTGTAGGAAATGTACTTTCTTAAGTATTTCTTAACTTCTGCATTTGCTTTTTTAGTCTGTCTATCTGTCTGCAGGTGGTAGGCTGTTAATAGCTTGTGCGCTATTCCTAGGTGCTGCATTACTGCCTTTTAAAAGCTGCTAGTAAATAGCTTATCTTAGTTAGAGATAATAATTTTAGGGCATTTATATACTAATATTATGTTTTATTTTAATTTATAAATAAATTCTTTAGTAGTTATTATTTTTTCTAAGGGCTAAGTGTGTAAATACTTAGTAGTTTTATCTAGGGCTACTATAATTATGTTGCACATTCTGTCTATCCCTAGTTCCTTAGACAGGGGTAATCTTGTAATAAAGTCTATTATAATTATTATCTATAGTAGCTTTAGTGCTTTAATTAGTTAGAAGTAACTATAGGTCTTATGCCTCTTTAGGTTGTTTTTATTGCAGGTATTGCATTCTCTAAGCACCTCTGTGCATAGTTGCTTTACTTTTAGTATTTATTATAGTATAGCAGCCCTTAGCTTCTTTTAAAGGGTGCCTATTTCTAGATGTCTAAACATTAAAGATTTATAATATTCTTTAATTAAGTTCTTCTATTCTTGCTTGCTAGCTATAAGCATGTAGAATTCTTTTATAAGTTAGAGTTTATTATAGATCTATCCTTTGTTAGTTTTTTTAAAAAGCATAAATTCTTTAGTTCTTTTCTCTTCTTTATTAAAATAGTCTAGTCTTTAGCTAAGAGCGTTAGCCTGCTAATTTTGCGCTCTAAGTACGTGTTTAATAATACAGTTAAACTATGTAAGTTCTATTACTTATTTTATGTGTATTAGTAATAGTTTCTTTACTAATAAGAACATAACTAAGTTTACATAGTTAGTTATAATATTAAATAGCTTTACTATTCTATGTAGCTCTGTAGCCTATACTTTTATAGCATTTAATATTGCTTTTAGTTCTTTGTTAGGTATGCTGTAGCCTGCTTTAGAACCTAAGAACTTAGCAGAGTAGTACGCGACTAGGTGCTATTTTCTATCTTCCTACTTTTAGTATAACGCAGCTCTGCTAGCTCTAAGAGATGCGTCTGTGTGGATCTTTGTATCTAGTTGTAGGTTATACATTTTTAGTACTAGTTTATCTGTTATAGCTTGTTTTAACATTATAAATGCTTTATTTATCTCTAGAGTCTAGACAAACTTTACTATTACCTACTTCTTAGTTATAGTGTTTGTTAATAGTATAGTAATTTTTAAGTAGTCCCTAATTATTTATCTAACATAGCCTAATAGCCCTAGGAATTCTTTTACTTCCTTAACTATTTAGAGTTCTAGCTACTTAAGTACTTTTTATACTTTAGCTAGATTAATTTTTATTTCTTTTTTATTAATTATAAATTTTAAGTATTCTGTCTTAGCAACATAGAACTTGCATTTAAAAAGCTGCAGGTAAAGTCTGTACTTCTTAAGCTACTTTAAGACTTTTTATACCTTTTATACATAGTCTTCTAGGGTATCTTTTAAGTAGATAAGGACGTTATCTAAATATACTAGGGTAAAGACATTTAGATAAAGGTTAAGAGCTGTATTAATAATTTGCTAAAACATTGCTAGGGTGTTTATTAGGCTAAACAGCATTACTAATAATTTATAGAGTCTTTATAAGGTTCTAAATGCTGTAAGCTATTTATCTTCTTTTTATATTCTTATTTTATTAAATCTGTCTTGTATGTTAAACTTTATAAAGTACTAGGTTCCTTTTAATTAGTTTATAATATCTTATATAATTAGTAGAGGAAACTAGTCTTAGACTATATTATTATTTAGAGTTCTATAGTCCTAACAGACTTAGATTTTTTCTCTTTTCTTTTTTACAAAAACTACTACTAAAGCTACTAGGCTATAGCTTTCTTAGATGTAGCCTTGTGCTAACATTCTATTAATGTATTCTTATAAGGCCTTTTTCTGTACCTTAGTTAGGGGGCAAAGCCTATGCGTTTTTAGGTTGTAATTTTTTATTAAGTTAATAGCGTAATTTTAAGGCTAGTATAGTAGTAGCTCTCTAAGGTCTTCTAGTGTCTTAAACATGTCCTTATAGTCTTTATATTTAGGCAGGATGCAGCCTTCTTTTTAGATTTAGATAACGCTAATTTATTCTACATCTTTGTCCTTTTTAATTATTTTATAAAAGACTTCTTTAAGTTTTTCTTTTATTAATTATATTACCTAAGCTTCTAGCTCCTAGTAAAGAAATTTCTAGGGTTTTCTTTTCTTAGAGTAGTAACTACTACTCTGTTTTGCTTATTTATAGACTAGGCATCTGTTATTATAGCATGCTAACTAGGTTATGCGCGCGTAGTTGTTAGGAGTTTTTATAGTTATAGTTTTCTAATTAATTGCAGAATTATAAGTTCTAAGCTAGTTATAGCCTAAAATTACATTATATTTACCTTTTAGTTTAAGTATGTTTATAAATTTTTAATTTTTTATGTTAGGGGTTTTAAAGTCTTTTTTATAAGTTTCTAGGTTAATCTATCCTCTACTATACTTAATTAATAATGTGTTAGTAAGGGTTACCTTAAACAAGTTTTTTTTTATGCAGAATAGTATACCTTGCTTATTTACTTAATCTTTATCTATAGCAGTAAAGGTGCATCTGCTGTCTATAAGGGCTAGTCTAGGCTATCTTTTATACATAAAAGTAGTTGTTAGGCTGTGTCCTGCCTCTTACTCTACTATAATTACTGCTAATATGTTATGTTTAACTTTTTTATCTAGAAGAAGATAGAGATTAATATTTTATAAGTTATTATTAAACTTATTTTTTTTTTCTTTGTAAATTTAATGTTCTTAATTATAGTAGTTAGTTACTTTGCATTTATAATCTTTAACTAAGTAATGTAATGTTAGATAGTCTTCTTTTTTTACTGCCTTCTACTAGAAATAGTAGAACCTGTAGTTATCTTGTTTTTTACATGCTACCTATCTCTCCTGTTTGTGTAGGGGAGCTGTTTAACAGGTGTAATAGTTTGTAGTTTTACAGGCTAAGGCTGTTCCCTGCTATAGGCAACTATTGTAGTTCTTTTCCTATGTAGGCTACTATCCTACTTAATGTTTGTTGTCCTAGTGTTTAATACAGTATTGTTGTGTACACTAATACTAGGGGTATAGACACTTATTAGGTCTATGTAATGTGTTAAGGGGACTTTTTTAAGTCTATTATAGGTATTTCTTTGTTTATACTAGCTGTACAGGGTGATTTTTCTATTAGTAATTATTAGTGCTATAGGTGCTACTTCTGCAAAGAACACATTATCTGTAGTTCTGTTATATTGCAAGAGCTTTTCTAGAGATTGCTAGGCTTAGAAGCAGTGTCTTAGGTTTCTTAGGCGCTAGTTATAGTACTTTAAACTTAGCAGGTTTACCTAACTATTTTAGCTTTTAATCTTTAATTTTAGTAAAAAATTACTATTACTTTTTTTTATTTATAATGTTATATTTAACTTTAGCTATCCTTTATATAATGTTAAATATTAAGTAGTTGTTGCTAATGTTTATTTAATAAAGTAAGACTATATAATTACTTAGGTAGTTATGTTATAACCTGCACTTCTAGCACCTGCATCTTTAGAACTATTAGAAAAGCTTTTTTACTAAAGTACTAGGGGTTTAGTCTTAGAGGGGGAACTGTTTTTTTTTTTTCTAAATGTTTATAATATATCCTTAGATCTAAGTCTCTTCTTTATATCTCTTAAAAATTATAAGGTCCTGCAACACTATATTAAGGCTACTAAAATTCTAAATAACTACCTCTTAGTATAGTTTAAGGCAGTTGTTTAAAAAGTAATTTTCTCTATATTACTAGTAAAGTCTATTATCTAGTCTTTCCTGTATTTCCTTGTCTATAAGGCTATATTTAGTAGTAATAGCTTTTATTATTATAGTAGTATTTTTATTCTCCCTTTTCTAGAAGTTTAGGCAGTTTTAGCAGAAGTGTCCTACTTTTTTATAGTTTAGGCAGGCCTTGTCTTCTAACTACTTTTATTATTCCTTTATTAAAGGCAGCTTATTACGTCTTAGAACTTAGTTTTTTTTTAGAGGGGGGCTTTATATATGCTTTGCATAACTAAGGTCTATTAGCTTTTTATTATATTATAAAAGCTTTTTTTTTTTAGAGATAAACTCTAGCTTCTAGAAAGTTCCCTTTAATTTTTTTTCTCTTTTATGTTTCTTATAATAATTATTATAAGTTATTACTTTTTTAATATAGTCTTTAAAAGTAGTTAGTTAGTCTATGTGTATAAATTTATCTTTTACTTTGTTATTTAGCTTATTATAAAACATGCAGCATAGAGCTTTCTAGTTGTTCTATCTACATATAGCTATTTGCTTCCTAAAGCGTGCTGCATAGTTTTAGACTAGTCTGCTGCCCTGTCTTATGTTGTCTAGTTTATTAGCTGTAATTTTTTTTTATCTAGGGTCTTATAGATAGCTAATAAAGCTGCCTTAAAATTTTTAACGCTACTAAATACTTCTTTAGTTTTAGAGTTAAGTAGTACACTATTAGCTTTAAAGTCTATCTAGTTATTAGCATAGAGTTAGAACTAGATTACAGGAGGGCCTTCTAAGTGTAATTCTATCTAGAAGATTATTTCTGCATTAGTCTAAAATACTCTCTTGTTATACTGCATATAAAGGTAGCATTTAGTAAAAAATAGGTAGAAGTCTTTTAATAATTCTCTAAAAGGCTTTAAAAAGGCTAGTTTTAAAGCTTTCTTAGCTATAATACTTACTTTATTTATAAAAATATTTTAAACTTTTACTAGCTTTACTTATAATTTGTGTATCTAGTAGGCTTAGGTAGTTATTTTGTAGAAGTTAGTAAGAGGTAAGAGGCTTTATAAATTTATAGTTTTTTAGTAAAAGTTAGCTATTTCTTACTTAAGTTTTAGTAGCTTACTAACTTTATTACTAATCTACTATAGTTTCTTAATGTTATTCTAGATTAAGTTAATTTGTTCTGCAAGAATAGCTTTACTTTAGGTAGAAACTTCTATAGATCTAGATAGCGTAGTGTAGGCTATGTTAGAATCTAAATTATGTTAAGAGGTTGCTATACTTTTTAAAGGGGTAGTGTTTAATGTTATAATTCTTACTTTATAGAAGCACTTAGGTCTAATAATGTTTCTAGAGGATAAGTAGGACAGGTAGAAGGGGCTAATCTAGTAGGGTGTACAGTCCTACATACAGGCTATTAGGCTAGTAGAGGATGAGGGGTGACTAGATTGTAGTTTACCCTATGTGCGGCAGTAGAGAGGCTAGGGTTAAACAGTCCTTTTAGACAAGGTTAGAGGTATATATAGTGTAAGATATATAAATAGTATTATAGCTTTTTAAAAAGCTAAATGCTACTTAGTCTATGTAATAAATAAACTAAATGTTAAACACGCCTTCTAAAAGTTGTTTAATGTAGGAACTATATACATGTGCTAGAGTTGCTAAGGGGAGCTAGAGGAGTTTATAGGAGCCTGCTAAGAAGAGCTCCTTAAGCTCCCTTAAGCTCCTAGTAATACGCAGCCTGCCTTCCTATTAGATAACGCATTCTTCCATAATCTCAGGCAGCCGTGCTGCCTCCGTGTCCTCCGACTGGTTTCTAAGCGAGCCCTGCCCCAATCCAGCTAGATTGTGGAGCACTGTCGGTGGAGTTACGCTGGTCCAACCATAGACCGTAACATAGTAATAGAGTGCGTAACTTTACATTAAAGCCTATTATAACTTATTATAGGTTAAAAGGAACTAATCTAGCGCCTTAAAACCCTTTTTAAATATTACTAGAAGTAATTATAGTATTATAAGCTACTTTAAAGCATAGCAGAAACTTTATTTTTATAATATAAGTAATCTAGTTACATATAAGGTTTTTAGCTTAGCGCTTATACACTTTCTTTAAAAAAAGTAAAACAACTTATATTAAGTAGCTATAACGTACTTCACAGGCGAGTTGCTCACACACCTGAGTTGCTTACTTTTGCTAAGACCCTACTAAACTACCCTTTCTACACTAATGCATTCCCTACAACACTACTTAGACACGCTAAAAGAACATTAGATACAGCTTATACTCTAAGCTTTTAAACAAGACATAAAACTCTTAAAGAAATGTGCTATAGCTATGTATAAAGTTTTATAAAAGATAATAAATAACTATAGCACTAGACAACCTTTACAGGCTAATTCTATAGCTAAATTATAAAGGCTAGGTAATAAAAAGAAGCAGGTGATTATTAAGAGTATACTTAAGCTATATGCATAAGGAATTTCCCCTTAAATAGCATTTATAGCTAATATAGCTAATTCTTTGCGCGCTAAGCATAATCTAGGCTATGTTTACATAAACTAGTCTAGTATGTTTATAAAGCGTTATTTAGAGCTTAAAGTAATATTTAAGTGTAAGTATAACTATAAAAGAGCTTTTTGTAAGAGTTCTAGGGTAATTTAGAGCAGGTTTAGCCTTGTAGAGAATATTAAAGCTAAGTATAGCATCTAGAATAATAACACGTACAACTTTAGTAAGATAGGGTTTATAATTAGCTAAATATCTCTTAACTATACTTATACTTAAAACTTTACTTTAAGCTCTAAATAACACTTTATAAATGTACTAGGCTAGTTTATGTAAACATAGCCTAGATTACGCTTAGCGCACAAAGAATTAGCTATATTAGCTATATGTCATGATTGTGCACGAGTAAGGTTATAGAGCTTCACAGAGGTCTAGTTTAATTACTATGTAAGGTATTATAGTAGGTACAAGACATTGTGTGAGGAACAAGAAGGTTTAAAAGAAAATTAGTAATTAAATACTTAGCTTAGAAGTCTAAGCACTTTAAGTATAAATTAAGCCTATTTTAAGTTTAGTTAGTGTTAAAGCAGTTTATACTTAAGTTTATGTCTATGTTATATTATGTTTATGTTAGATGTGCACTAATAATACTCTAGTACATGTCTAATATAGTTATGTCTAGAATCTAGGGAGGATACTGTGACAGTACTCCCCCTCTTATTAGAAAGAGAATCCTTTATATTAGTAGTTTTAGCATTAGGTTGTCTTTATTAGAGTACAGGTTTAGTTTAGATAAGTATTAGGCGTAGAATTAGGTTACTGCAGAGTTCTCTTACAAGGCTTCTGCAGGTTTCTATAATAGTTTATTATATCTAGTCTATTTTATAAAGTATTTATAGATACATTTTTTTTATTAAACTAGATCTATTTAATGTCTTCTATAATATATTTTAGTTTATTATTTATAATAATAGGTTTAGGTAGCAAGTTTAGCTGTCTAAGTAAATAGTTAAATTTAGAGGCTACTTAGCGCAGTAATAATATATAGAACACAAAGTGTATCTTTATGCTGTTAAGTAGGATTAATTAGTAAGTGTGTAATAAAACTATATAAGCTACTATAAAGGGGCTAAAGTTCTTCTAATTAAGTTTTTTTAATTATTAGTTTATTTAAATATTTCTAGCGTCTAGCTAGACCTTCTTGCTAGCTATATATATAAAGGCAGAGGTTTAGAATTAGTTTACATACTCTTATTAAAAAGCTTAAGCCTATGTAAGCTTTTTATAAACATATTTAAATATATTTTAAATTTTATTAATAAGTCTATTTACATCTGTTACTTATATAAATTAATAAGTTAGTTAAAAGGTATTTAAAAGTAGTTTAAATTTTATTTAAAAGTAGTATTTATAGTTTACTAAAAACAGGAATACTTATGTTAATTTAGATGTTATGTTATTAGCTTTAAACTATGCTATAGCTAACTATTTTACCTAGTTGTCCTACTAGTAGTTTATGTACACTTATAGGACTTAGTTTATTATAGTGTTTATGTTCTTAGTCTAGCTATTAGTCTCTAGGTAAAAAGCTATATGTAGATAGAGAATAATTTAAAGCTATTTATAGAGTTTGTCCTAAAAGGCTAAGACAAACTGTGTACCTCTGTCTAATATAATTATGTTAGGCAGGCTATAGTAAACTTATACATATTAGTAGAATAACTAGGCTATATTAGGGGCAGTTATAGAGGAATATAGTATTAAGTGTTAATACTTAGTTAAGTAATTAACAACTACTATAATATTTATATACCTTTTAGATAAAGGTAGGTCTATAATAAAATTAATTAATATATCTTTCTAAGCTTATTTAAGAATTAGAAGTAGTTTAAGTAAGCTATTATACCTTTTTTAAAAGGCCTTTACTTTACAGCAAGTATAGCAACATAATATATATTAGCGTACAGTATAGAACATGCAGGGCTAGTAGTACTCTCTCTGTAGTAGGTTAAAAGTCTTTCCTCTGCCTAAGTGTCCTTTAATAGGCAAGTTATGTATAATTTAAAGTAGTTTAATTCTTAGTTTATTAGAATTAAAAATTATAAGTTAGTTATAGTAATATAGCTTACTATTTTAGTTTTTATAGTTAGCTAGTGTTACTTTCTTTAACTAACTAGTGCTATTTTAAAGTAGGTTTAAAGTTTTTTAAATAAATTTATTATTTAAATACTTATTAGTAATAATTTAATTAATTATTTATTTTATTTTATTTAGGTTAAGGTCTAAAAATAGCTTAAGTTAAAGTAAAGTTTAGTGTTAAGCCTTTTACACTTCTTTTTAAGTAAAGATGTTTTAGAATTACCTTATAAAAGCATTTAGTTTTCCTCTGTCTTAACTAGGATAATAAGTAATCTTAAAATTAAAATAAAATAAGTATTTAAACTAATAGGCTTATTAGTAGCTAAGTTATTTTATAGTTACAAAGTACTATAAGTTCTTATAGTTAAATAGAACCTATATTAGATGCGCTGCACCTTCTAGTTTAGGTTGCTATTATTTAAAGTAGTGTACTATAGCAAGTAATTTTTTATTATAGATTTTATAATTACCTTCTACAAGACTTATTCTTTTTAAAAAGTATGTAATAGGCCTAATAGTCCTGTCTAGCTTAGTCTAGAAGAGAACTCCTGCTACTATGTAGTCTAAGGCATTAGCTTTTATAAGTATTAGTAGTTTAAAGTTAAAGTAGTAGAGTATTAAAGCTTTAGTAAAGGCTTTTTTTAGAACTATTAGTAATTTAAGTTAAAGTTAAATTAAATCCTTTTTTTAGTAAGTATAATTATAGGGCTTACTTACTATAAAAAGTTATTAATAAATTATTAGTAAAAGTTAGTAAATTTTATAAAAGCTTAAACATCTTTTATATTTTTTAGGTATTACTAATCTAGCACAGTCTAAACTTTAATAAGGTCTATTTAAATGCTATTTATAAAGATTACATATTCTAAATATGTAACCTTTAATTAGTAGAACTTGCATTTATCTATGTTAAGTTACAGACCTGCTTCTTCTATAGCCTTTAGCACTAGGCGTACATGCTGTTTGTGCTCTAAAAGGCTATTACTATAGATTAGAATATTATTAATATACGCAGTGCAGAACATGTCTAAGTAGGGTTAGAGTAAGTTGTTTATAAAATGTTAAAAAGTACTAGGCGTGTTAGCTAAGCTAAAGAGCATTACTAGGTACTTAAATAGTCTATATTAGGTTTAAAATGCTGTTAGCTACTTATTACTTTTTACTATTCTTAGCTTATTAAAAGTAGTAATAATATCTAACTTTATAAAATACTTTACTTTACTTAGTTAGCTTAGAGTTTTCTATAAAAAGGGAATTTAGTATTAGTTTTTAATAGTAATAGTGTTTAGTTTTTAGTAGTTAATATAAAATTAAAGCCTACTTTTAAGTTTCTTTATAAATAGTATAAGTAACACTACTAGTAAAAAGCTAGCTTAAATAAACTTTTTTTTAAGTTCTTATTAAAGTATTTTTAAAGCACTTTTAATTTATTTAGTAACATTTTATATAGTAGCCTATAACTAGGTTGTTTACTAGGCTTAAAAGTTATTTAGTAATTATATAGATGTTATATTAAAAGCTTATTAAACTTATTTTAAAAAAAGATATGTAATAGGTTATAGTAGTTTTAAAAGACTATTATTTTTAAGTTAGTGTGTTTTTAGAGAGCTAAAGCTTAGTCTATATTAGAAATTATAACTGCGTAGATTTTATAATCTAGTTATTAAGCTAGGGTTATAAATAAAGTAGGTTTTATATAGCAGATGTCTATCTGCTGTTTAAGTCCTAGTTTATGTTTAAATTAGGTAAGTAAAAATTCTTTAAAGGCTTTTTTTTCTTTAAGTTTAAGTAGTTGTTAAATTATTTTACATAGCTTATTTTAGTAAAAGGCCTAGCTTATTAGCTTTACTTAGGTAGTTCTTTTCTAAGTTATTAAAAAGTAGGTCTAAAAACCTTTTATATTAAGTGCTACTTAGGTGTTATTTAGGTGTAAGCATAAGCATATGTCTTAGCATTAAAAAGAGTTAAAGTTTAAAACTTACTCTTAGTAATTAAAAGCAACTTTGTGCTAATACAGCTATAGTTGTTCTAGGATTAAGTTATAACATTTTATGTTTATTACATAAAGCTTAATCTACTTCTTATAGTGTTAGTAAGTAATTATAATAGTTATAGTATAAAAAATAAAACTTTTTTTAAGTTATTTTTTATTAAATCTAGTTAAGTAAATTATTTAGGTAAGTAGTGTTAATTAAAGATTTAGTTTATGCGCTAGTTTTTTATTAATATAACTTATACTATTTACTTCTAAGTTAATAAGAGCTTATATTAAAGCTAATATAGTTTTTTATTATAAATATATAAAAATATTAACTTAGTACTTTTAGTTATTAGTAGAGGACTTAGCTTATAAGTTAGCAGAGATCTAGTGTTAAATTAGTCCTAAAAGGCAACTTAGCCCTAGGACAAGCCTTTTTGTAGGCTTCTACTGCTATAGCTGCAGCTATGTTAAGAGTAGTAAAAAGGATTAAGGCTTAAATATAAGTTAAAGCCCTTATAAAAATAAAAATAAAATAGTAAAAATCTTTAATAAGTGCTAGCAGCACTACTTGCGTAGACTTAAAAAAGAGAAATAAAGTAGTTTTAAAAAATATAACTATGCTTACTACACTTAAAGTATTAACTTTTTTTTTATAATTTTTACACTTTTTAGAACTAACTAAAGCATAATTTAAATTAATTTTTATTATATTAAGGTTCTTATTTATAACTGCGCTAGTTTAGGAGTGTATTAGAGCTTGTATAGAGAGGAACCTTATGTTATTATTATAGGTAGTAATTAGGTTTACATACGCATTAAAGTTATTTAGAAGAGGTTCTTCTACTATAGCGCGTTATAGTTTAGTTAAGAGAGAGTTATATAAAGCTATAATTAGACTTATTTTATTTAGGCTTATATTAAATATAAGTTAGTAGAACTTAGTAAAGTGTAAAGTAAAGCTTTTTTATTCTTATTATAAAGTGTTTAAGTAACTTAAAGCTATTAACTTTTTATTTAGGTCTCTATAAGTTACTTATAAAAACACTATAAATTAATCTAAGTTAATAATATTTTTATTTATTAGTAAGTTAATTAAAGCTATTACATTATAGTTAAGTTAAAAGTAGGTAAATAGTAACTAAAAATGTTTAAAAAGAAATTAGTCTATGTTTCCTTTAAGTTTATATTAGAGCTTATATAGAAAGAAAGGTAGGTTTTTTTATTTTTTATTAAACAGTAGGGGATTAGAGAGTTAGTTAAATTTTATTACTAAGTTAAAAAAGTTATAAGTTATAAGTAGTGTTAGGCAGGAAAAAGTTAAGCTATCTTTAGACTTCTAAGTAAGCTTTAAGGCTAGTAAGTTCTTAGTTTTTACTACTATAATAAAAGTTAAAGCAGAAATAGACTACTTAATAATATAAAGCTATTCTTTAAAGTCCTTTTAAAAAGCTTTAAAGCTTATAATGTAGTAGCTTTCTTATAAAGTAAGCGCTTTTTAAAAAGCTTTTTAGCTTACTTTAATAGCTTAAAGTTATGTAAGTACTAAGCTTATTAAATTAAATTTAGAGGCTATTTTTAGCTAGAGTTTTAACACAACATAATGTTATAATTATGTATAAGTAAGGTTATAGAGCTTTATAGAGGTCTAGTTTAATTACTATGTAAGGTATTATAGTAAGTATAAGATGTTATATAAGGAATAAGAAAGTTTAGAAAAAAATTAGTAATTAAATACTTAGCTTAAAAGTCTAAGCACTTTAGGTATAAATTAAGCCTATTTTAGGTTTAGTTAGTGTTAAGGCAGTTTATGCTTAAGTTTATGTCTGTGTTGTGTTGTGTTTATGTTAGACGTGCACTAATAATACTCTAGTACGCGTCTAATACAGTTATGTCTAGGATCCGGGGAGGATACCGTGACACTATAAATGCTATCTAAGGGGAAATTCCTTGCGCATATAGCTTAAGTATAGTCTTAATAATTACCTGCTTCTTTTTATTACCTAGCCTCTATAATTTAGCTATAGAATTAGCTTATAAAGGTTATCTAGCGCTATAGTTATTTATTATTTTTTATAAAACTTTACACATAGCTATAGCACATTTTTTTAAGAGTTTTATGTCTTATTTAAAAGCTTAGAGTGTAAGCTGTATCTAACATTCTTTTAGCGCGTCTAAGTAGTGTTATAGAGAATGCATTAGTGTAGAAAGGGTAGTTTAGTAGGGTCTTAGCAAAAGTAAGTAACTTAGGTGTGTGAGCAACTCGCCCGTGAAGTACGTTAAAAGGTGTAATAAGTAAAAAAGCATATAAATAGTAATAATCTTATTATCTTTATAGTATTACGAGAAATAAAGTAAGTTATAGCTTTTATAGCTATTAATAACTAGCAGATAGTAGCTACTAACAGTACACTTTTTTATATACACATTAAAGTGCTTTAACTAGTCTAGACTAAGCTAATTAGTAGTCTAGCTGCGCTTAGAGATTGTAATAACTTAATCTTAAAGTAGATTTTTCTTCTTATACTAGTTTAAAAAGTAGTTGCTACTCTAAAAGATAATAAAGAGTAAAATAGCTTACTTTTTAGCATTAATGCCCTAGATAGCTGTTGTCTACTTCTAGTTACCTAGCTAGACTGCTTTTAGCTGTCCTTATCTCTCTAAACCTATAATAACTACTCTAGTAGATATCTAGCCTATTATAAACTCTGTCTTATTAAAGTTGTACATGTTATTATTTTAGATGCTTTACTTAGCTTTAATATTTTTTATAAAGTTAAACTAGCTTTAAATTACTATAGAATTTTTATAAAAAGCTTTTTTATAGTTATACTTACGCTTAAACTTTACTTTAAGCTCTAAGTAACACTTAATAAATATATTAAGCTAGTTTATGCTAACATAGCCTATATTATGCTTAGTGTATAAAGAATTAGCTATATTAGCTACAGCTGCTAGCTAGGGGGGAAATCCTTGCGCATTTAGCTTAAGTATGTGCTAAATAATTACCTACTTTTTATTATTATCTAGCTTCTATAAGTTAGCTGTATAATTAGCTTAAAAAGGTTGTCTAGCGCGTTAGTTACTTATTATCTTTTAAAAGACTTTATAGATAGCTGCAGCGTGTTGCTTAAAAAGTGTTGCGTTTTATTTAAAAGCTTAGAGTGTAAGCTGCATCTAATGTTTCTTTAACACGTTTAAGTAGTGTTATTAGAAATACATTAGTGTAGAAAAAGTAGTGTGGTAGGGTCTTAGTAAAAGTAAGCAACTTAGTGTAAGGACGGGGCTCCGCACCACTCCGCCAATACAACCAAAAGGTACGAATAATCAACCAACGTTGATTTTCGGGTGCAGAATAGTATATATACCTGTCGCACGTAAGCGCCATCTCGGCCTTACACTCAGGTGTGTAAGCAACTTGCCTATGAAGTACGTTACTTTAGTATTTACTTTGTTAAAGCTAGGGGGGGGTGTTGCACGTGTCTTACATAATACTATACCTATGTACTCTACGATTTACTTATTAGGACTAGCTTCTTTCTTGTACAGTATATAGTCCTAGAGCACTCTCAAGCTTCTTAGACCTTACAATAAACTCTTACAATTCACCTTGTTTGGATCTCAATACCTTGTCGACTTGCTTACCATTGTCAGATTGAAGCACTGTTTCTGGGCTTCCTGAGATGAATGATGGGTTTGGATGTCATGTATGGGATGATGATTGATTGTGTTGATTTATCGATCCTTTTTCTGCTCTACTCGTGTTGCTCGGCTTTTTGTTTTGCCGATCCGAGTCCCTCGCGCACTTGCCCTATGCGCGACCAGCTTGCAACATGCTGCAAAATGCTGCAAAATGCTGCAAAATGCTGCAACATGCAGCAATTTGCAGCAACATACTGTTCGAGCTTATTGCTCGTACTATGTAGCAGCTTTCGTCAAACGTTCCTCCTGTCTTGACAGTAGGTGCGCATATCTGACAACCATATGATCTCTTCTCAGCTCATGCAAGACCTTCCTCAGTCGCCAAGTCTTACCAGCAGGATCTGCCCTAGTGTGATGACAAGCACTGTCTCTACTACCGTGTGGAGCTGGGGAAGCGAGGTAGAGTTGGTCGGCTCTATTTCAGCTAAACTAGGATGGGGAATGAAGGAGGCGAAGGGTTTTCGCGAGAGAAAAGCTTGAGCGGCGCCAAGGCGCTAGCGGGCTCGCTTAGCCCTTAGCGAGATCATGTGACTAGCAGCGGAGCTTGACAAGCAGCACCGTCACACCTAGAGGCATGACGTCAACCACGGAACAACGTCTGCTATATATATCGCAGGACCCTAAAGTTTCACCTTGGGACTGTTGCCTAACTAAACTTTGGATATCTCACTGCTTCTAAGGTCCTCGCTTCCACGAGGTCGTCTACAACGTCGCTATGGCCTTGCTCAGATTGCCTGACGAGCTCCTCACGCCCATCGTCAGCCATGCCATTCCAGAAGGCTTCGAGAGCCTGTGTCTAGCCTGCCGCAGGCTTCACACGTTTTGCAAACCCTTTATTAAGCAGCATAATGTACTCCGCTCGGAGTTTCGCAACTTCAATTACTACGAAAAGTTTGGAGAGCATTCCTTTACCATCAGGACATCGTTTGAGCTTATTGCCCGGATCGCTGAAGAGCCAGTTGTTGCACGCTACATACAGCATGCAGATTTCAAGCCGGATCTTCGGCTACCTATCGGTAAACGGCTATGGTTGATGGAAGACAGTGGCTATCGTCCCGACACCGTCCGCGACTTATTTGCCAGTTCTCGGTACTTGTTAGGTACAGATTGGCAGGACTACTTTACTAAGTATGAACGAGATCTAGAGGACAATCGCTATTGTCAAGCTGCCAATGCCTTTCTCCTGACACTGCTGCCTAACGTCAAGTCCGTGGTGCTTCCACAGTTGTGGAAATCCGACAAGGACACTGAGAAGCTTCTTGAGGCCATCGTCGACCATGCGCGCCAACCCAACACCACTTCGATCAATGCCAGTCTCTCATTGTTGACCACTCTGAAGACTTCTCGCTCGTTGGTAGAGCGGCAAGGCCTTGTCCTGAACAAGATCACTCCGCTCCTGGGCCTTCCACGCATCTGCTCATTCCACGGCCCCTGCTCAGTATCCCATGGAGAAGAGGGCTTATGTCAATCACTCCCACCCCGTGTCGGCGAGACAATGGAAATAGCCCACTTGCTCAGCAGCAACCTCGACGGCCCTGGCATGGAACACTTTCTGCGCTGCACACCGCGTCTGAAAACGCTCGTTTACTCCCACTCACGCAAGCAGGTCAGTGCACCCTGGGATATCTGCTCGCTCGTCACGGCTATTGCTAAGGAGGCGGTTAGCCATCTTGAAGAGCTGTCTATTACGACGCACGACTTTACAGGCAAAATCGCCCTTGGAACAGCGACTATGCGTGGCTTTGTGCGTCTGCAAAAGCTAGAAATCCCTCTTGACCTTGCAACGTGCGTAATCCGATCCGCCGCCCAACTTGAGACTAAAGAGAGCCTGGGAACGGACTCCGTAGCGGATGCAAACCAGTCTCATGTCGATCTCCTGATGTGTGGCCTCGTTCCTGCTTCAGTCACGAGGCTGTTCCTGAGATCAGACGAATGGAAAGGTCGTGATGATGACCACGATTCCGTAGATGAAATGGGCGACGGGGTTCCCGCGTTCAAGGGGAGGCCGCAACAGCACGACCGAACGCTCGAAACCATGTTCCAAGGCTTTGCTGAGAAAAAGGACGCTCATTTGCCTTCTCTCAAAGAGATTCGCGTATCGTGCCCATCAATTGCCGGCGAAGCCTACAAAGCCCGATGTAAGAGTTTGCTTCCCGAGGCTGAAAAAGTAGGCGTGACAGTGTACCTTGATGAGATGCGGTACCCGGACGTCTTAGATTTTGCAGGGACGAAGCAGGCGGTTTAGGTTAAGTATATAGGCCAGGCTGTAAACGGGTCAGAAGAAGGTGTGCTTGCGCCACAGTATCTTACAATCATGAGATGTAGGGGAAGGCCATACTTTCCAACAAGCGAGCTAGATTAAGCGCTTCACTTAACCAGCTTAAAGCTTAATTGTTGCCTGAAGTTAAGCTGCCTTATAGCAATCAACAAGCTAAGTTAAGCTGAAGAGAAAGCTAGGGTAAGTAGCTTAGTAACTTAGTTAGTCTAAGTAGAGAAGAAGGCAGCAGCTATCTGCTAGTAAGGCTACTAGTTTTATAGTAAAAGTAATCTCATAATAGATTTTTAGTGTTGTAAACATAGCTTAGTAAGCAATCTATGCAACCTTACAATGTACACAGCACACTCTATCCTATATTTTCTACTACTGTTTCTCTTCTATACTACGCTTTTAGTGTTACTTTTTTACTTAACCTTTATCCTACCTTTTTTATTATTACTATAGCACTTAAACATAGTTCTGCTAACTTTTTTACACTAAAAAACATGTTAAAGCTACCTTTAAAAGCGTTTAAAGTTAGCCTGTGATTATTAAAAACTTTTAGTAGTTATGGCGCTTTTTACTACAGTACGCTTTTATTAAGTTACATCTATCTAATAATACTTGTAAGTTGTAATTACGCAGCGCTGCGCCTAAAGCTACAATTATTACTCTAGATTAAAACACTAGTAACACTACTATAGTTAAGAATAGTGCTAAAAATAGTAGCTTTAATGTTTACAACTAACATACTAGATAACTGTTATGAGCTAATTTTATAGCTAACTTATAAAAGCTAGGTAATAATAAGAAGTAGGTAATTATTAAGCACATACTTAAGCTATATACATAAGAATTTTCGTCTTAGCTAGTAACTATAGCTAATATAGCTAATTATTTACATGCTAGGTATAATCTAGGCAATGTTAGCATAAACTAGCCTAGTATATTTATAACATGTTATCTAAACCTTAAAGTAAAGTTTAAAAGTAACTATAACTATAAAAAGCTTTTTATAAGAATCTTAAAGTAATTTCAAGCTAAGTACAGTATCTAAGATAATACTACATACAACTTTAATAATATAGGCTTTATAATAGGTTAGATATTTACTAACTATACTTATACTTAAAACTTTACTTTAAGCTTTAAATAACACTTTATAAACATACTAAGCTAGTTTATGCTTATATAGCCTAGACTATGCTTAGCGTGTAAAAAATTAGCTATATTAGCTACAGCTACTAGCTAAGAGAAAAATCTTTATATATATAGCTTAAGTATGTGCGTAGTAGTTACCTACTTTGTATTATTATGTAGCCTTTATAAGTTAGCTATAGAATTAGCTTATAAAAGTTATTTAGTGTATTAGTTATTTATTATTTTTTTAGAAACTTTATATATAGTTATAGTATGTTGCTTTAAAAGTATTATGTTTTATTTAAAAGCTTAAAGTGTAAACTGTGTCTAATTTTTTTTTAGCATATCTAAGTAGTGTTGTTAGAAATATATTAGTATAGAAAGAGTAGTTTAGTAGGGTCTTAGCAAAAGTAAGTAACTGTTACAACCCACGATTAGACTGTAAGCTACCAACCTACTGTGCCCTACTGTTTGAACAAACAAGGCTGGAATCCCCTTGTCACCCCACCTGTTAAGTCACGTGGCCTAACAGACAAGTAGTGGACAGAGCTGCTAGACTAATGCACAGCTAAATGCATTGTCTAATAAGCTAAGAACGTTTAAGCGTAAGTAAGCGTTATTGCGCGCAGTAAGGAACTGCTGTTAGAGAGCGCTTAACAGCGCTTAACAACGCGCAACTCTATGTATATAGTTTAGATCTTAACTATTATAAAAAGGTTATAATTAAAGTTTAGTTTATTATTACATAAACTAAGTAGCATTGCTACTTTATAATAAGAGTAATACTAATTATATATTTTACACTATATGTACCTTTATCTTATTCTATCCTTAGCAACAGTTTAACCTAAGCACTTTATACTGCTATCAAAGGGCAAACTATAGTTAGCTGCACCTTCCTGCTCTAGCAACTACGCCTACACAGCTTGTATAACTGTTATAGGCTAAGTTCTCCTACTTCTAAACCCTAACCTTTCTTCTAGGCCTAGCAGACTTTAGATATAATCCCTTTAAAGTAAAAATTATAACATTAATTACTATGTTTTAATAAAGTATAAATTCTTATAACACCTTTACTAATTTAGAAATAACTAGCGCTGCCCTAGTAAAGACAAGCTAGGTTCTAACACCTAATAAAAAAGCTGTAACTAAGTAACTAAATAATATAAAAGATAAGCTAAGCAAGCTAAAGGCTTTAAAATAAAAAGTACTTAAAATAAATGCTTATTTTTTAATAACCTAAGAAGAACTATAAAACTTAAACTTATAAGTCTAGGCTCTATAAATTAAGCTAGCTAACCTTAAGAACTTCTTTTAAGAAAAGATAAGTATTATAGTAAAAACAACTCTAAGACTAGCTTTGCTAAAGCCTTTTACTAGAAACTTAAAAAACTTAAAGCCTTTCTTTACATAATGCTATCTATATATATAATATAACTAAGAAGTGTTTTAAACACATAAGAAAATAATTTTATAAATAAGCCTTTATCTAGACAGCCTACTTGCAATTTAGTTCTAACTTTATGCTAATAGCTAGATAAACTTTAAGATAAATAAATACATGCTTTTTTTAAAAAAAATTTTTAGCAGCATAAACTTTTTTAAAGAAGCCCTTACTATAATTTATAGACTTATAGATAAAGAAAAAATAGTAGCAGATAAAATAGATGCTTTATAATAAGGAAAAAACACTATGCAACATTACGCTACACAATTCCGCGAACAGTTAGCTATCTGCAGATAGACAGACTACAAGACTCTATGTAGGATGTTTTATAAAGGACTTAAAGAAACTATTAAGAATAAATTTACACATAATAAGAAACTAATAACTTTAAAGAAATTTATTAAACAAGCAGTAACTTATAATAATTATTATAAAGAATGTAAACATAAGAAAAGACCTAGTAGTGCACCTTAAAAACCTAAGTAGTTACTAAAAAAGAAAGAACCATCTTACTATAATAAGAAGCTAATAGATTTAAGTTATATAAAGCATACATTAAACATATTTTAGAAAAAAAGACTTTATAAAAAAGGTAACAGGGCACTATTAATAAAAAAAATAAAAGAAAAGGTTTTAAAATAAAGCATGCCTAAACTATAAAAAAGTAAGATACCTTTATTAGAAATGTCTAGACGCTAGAACTCTAGAGAATAAAGCCTTAAGACTAGTAATAAAAGCTATAAGTGTAGAAAGAGGTCTAACAGTAAGTAAGATCTATAAAAGACTTAATAAGAGACTTTATTAAAAGTGTAGAGTAAACTATAAACTAACAAATTACTTTAAAAGCTATTAAGAGGCGGAAGTCGAAGACAACTATAATCTTAATTTAGCGCTAGAAGAAGCTGTAGTTTATAAGAGACTATATAAATTAGCATAGGTTGCAAACTACATAGAAAATGTATAAAAAGAAAAGAAAAAGTTTCTACTTAGGCTACTAATAATAAAAATACTAGTAAAAAAGCTTACACATTAATTCTAGACTAGCTAATGCTAGAAGTGCAGAGCTAATTATAAACACTAGTACTGTAAGATACTGTATTAAGAAGTACTTATTAACAATAATGTAAAAACTTACTAAGTAATATTAAACATTACTAGAGTACACTACAGCATCTTAAATAAAAAAGATTAATAGATGTTATTCTAAAAGATCTTCTAACAAGGGGAATGCTTTAAGTAGCTCCCTACACTATTACAGACGCTAGATCTATGCTATAAAAGGTCTAAGACTCTACCCCTAGCATTAGCAGTAACTAGAAAAGAATTAGAGGTAAGATAACTTAACTAGTACTATATCCTATGCAGAAGCAAGCAACATACTAAGTTATAATGCTACTATAAGAAGCATCTGCTCTAGATTATAAGAATAAAGGAATACCTAAGGTAGACACAGGTATAACTAGTACTAGTCCACATAAACCTAAAAGAGTGCCTGTTCCCCTAGTACCTGTGTTTAAATAGGTACTATGTTAAGCATTAGCCTACTAAGCATTAAGCTAGGTAGTAGCTAAAGATGTAGAAAGCACATAAAAACAGAGACAACACTCTAAGCAAAGAACAAACAGAATGCAAAATGCTAAACTGCCTTTACTATAGCTCTTAACTAGATTACAAGCAACTCTAGTAGACAGAGTGCAGAAAATGTAGAGATTATATTTACTATTATTTTTAGTAAAAAGCACACGAAGTAAACAACTAACTTCTATAATACTATAAAGTAGAAAACTAACAATACATAATAGAAAATTACATAGTTAAAGGACACTAGAAATACAGACTCTAGATAGACTTAATAAAAGAATAAGAAACTACTATAAAAAGTATTAAAGCAGATAAAACTTTAGACTATAATGTTATATACTACAACATAAAAGCGCTAGTAGTAGTTAAAGAAGGAATTAGCTAAAGCCTTATAATAGAATTTACATTAGAAGGACACAGAAAGACTGCCTTAATTAATAGTAGATGCACGTTTACTACTATAAACTCTTAATAGGTAGACTACTAGAACATACTATATAAAGTAAAGGATTAGCCCTTTAAAGTCTCTTTTATAAACACATTATTAATTAAGTTTAGAGAAGGATATATTTACCTAGAAACAACAGCACTTAAGGTTAAAATAAAGAACACTTATAACTAAAAGTCCCTTAGTATATTACCTTTAGAAGGTAAATACTAAGCTATACTAGGCTATAACTAGCTACATAAACATAATTCTAAGATTAACTAGAGAAACATAACTATCTAGACCTCTAAGCAACACGCTACTATAGCCTAGTTAGTGTGTTATAAGGACACCTGTCTAGCATATAAACAAGTAAAATAAGAAGCTAGCTAGTATTATAGAAAACAAAGGCTAAAAAAGTTTTTATATTAGGAACCTAAAGCTAAAGTAATTTAAATAATAAAAAAAGAACTTAAAGAAACTACACTTAAAAAAATTCTTACTAATAAAAAAGTAGAATAGGCTAGAATGTATTAACTAGCATAGTAACTAGAGCACGCAATCTCTAAAGAATATAATAACTATTAAGATATAATTAAAACTTTTAAAGACCTGAAAGAACTTCTACTACATTAGCTATAAAACTATGCTATAAACTTAAAGCTAAACCTATAGCTAAAAACACATAAGTTAAGACTCTTAATAAGACTCTAAAAAAGGCGTTGCAGGAATATATAGACAAAATACTAGCAAGGGGCTACATTTAAGAAAGTAATAGCTTAATAGCATTAGCAGTAGTATTTATAAAGAAGAAAGAAGAAAAGATAAGAGTCTATTAAGACTATTAAACTCTTAATAAAAACACTATTTAAGACTAGTTTCTACTCTCTATTATATAAAATATTATAAACTAATTAAAAGAGACTAAACACTTTATAAATTTTAACATAGAAGATAGATTTAATAAAATAAAGATTAAATAAGGCTATAAATAGATAACTGCCTTTTAAACTCTAAGCGCTCTATATAAACTTTTTATTATGCTGTTTAGATTAACTAACGCTCTAGCTACCTTCTAAAGAGTAATTAACACTACGCTTAACTTATACTTAGATATCTTTGTGTTAGTATACCTAGACAACATTCTTGTCTACACTAAGTATAATAAACTAGATTACGTAGCAAAAGTAAAGCTAGTGTTAGATTAACTACAAAGATATAAACTGTATCTATAACTTTTAAAGTGTAAATTTAACATATAAGAAACTAAATACCTTAGATTTATTATTAATAAAGAAGAAGTAAAAATACACCTTATAAAAGTAGAAAAAGTAATAGAATAGCTAACACTTACTTGCATAAAGAAAGTTAGAGGATTCCTTAGCCTAATAGGATATATGCAACGCATAATAAAAGACTACTTGAAAATTACACTACTACTTACTAACACTACTATAAAAGAAGTAAAACCTAGGCTAATGTTTGTCTAAACCCTCTAAATAAAAGAAGCCTTTTAAGAACTTAAGATAATTATAACTAGTAAGCTAGTAGTACAAATGTACAACTTAAACCTTAAAACTAAGCTACACACAGATGCATTATTAAGAGCAGAGGGAGCAGTCTTCTTCTAAAAGTAGGAGAACAGGCAATAGCACCTAGTAGTTTACTATTTAGCTAAGTTCTTACTATCTAAACAAAAGTATAGTATTTCTAACAAAGAACTTAAAGCTATAGTAAATGCGCTAAGAGTATAGAGAATAGAACTATAAGAAACTAAATAATAATTTATTATCTTTACTAACTATGCTAACTTAGTTACTTTCTTAACAACAAAGAAACTATTACTAATACACAGATAATAGGCTATAGAACTAGCCTAGTTTAACTTTATAATAAAGCATATAGCAGGCACTAATAATTAACAAGTAGATGCTCTAAGCTAACACGCTAATTACTTTAAAAAGAAAGAAGAGAACATAGAGAAATTTACACTATTTAAAAAAACAGATGAAGGACTAGTCTATAGTAGACTAAACCTAAAAAAAACAATCTAATCCCTTACTATAGTAAAGTAGAGATAGAAAAACCTTGTTAGAGAGTACTACAAGGCCTTTATGTTTAGACACCTAGGAATTAGAACACTTTAGAAAAAAGTTAAAGCTATAATTCTATAAGATGTCCTAAGGCTAAAGTAGCTGTGCATAGAAATTCTTTAGAAATGCAACATCTTGTAACGATTCTCGTTCCATCTCGGGTCGCCCGGAACCTATCCGAAGGGTCCCCGTATCGGCTCCGACCCTGACTCCATTCTCATGAATCGTCAGGTCGCCCGGAACCTCCGGAAGGCCCCCGTATCGGCCCCGACCTCGACCTGGCCCCGACTCTGTCCGGCCCCCTGCTGTTACCCCTATTCCCTCATGTATTTAGTCGCACCTCGCCCCTGTAGCTAGCTCAGTAGTTTTCTGATATCCTTTTGTACAAGGCCTATAGGTGTCAATGGCATTCCCAGGTTCAGAGTCCCCACGCACTCCCATATGCCTCTGAGTGGACTCCCACCGCATTCGGACCCATTGTCTTGCCTGCGCCGTTACACATCTATAATAAGAACAACTCTAGGCAACATAAAACATATAGTTACCTATAGTTAATAAAGACCCCTAAATAACTCTAGATAATAACAACTATAGACTTTATTACTAGGCTACTACTATTATAAAAACTAAGAACAGAAAGACTTTATAATATAATAGCAGTTACCTTAGATAAAACAGCAAGATTCCTACATACCTAGCCTATAAAAAAAGCATAACAGCTAAAAAATTCTTATATAAGCTAAAATAAAATGTATTTTTAGTTTATAGCTCTCTACTAATTCTTATCTTTAATAGAGATAAGTTGTTTACAAGCAAATTCTAGAAAGCTGCTATAAGACACCTAGGGATAGACTATAGGTGTTAGATATACGCACCTACTGTCAAGACAGGAGGAACGCTGGACGAAAGCTGCTACATAGTACGAGCAATAAGCTCGAACAGTATGTTGCAGCATTCTGCAATATTTTGCAACAAATTGCAGCATGTTGCAAGCTGGTCGCGCATAGGGCTAGTGCGCGAGGGACTCGGACCGGAAAACCAAAGCCGAGCAACACGAGCAGAGTAGACTAAAAAAAAATCGATTAATTAATACAATCAATCATCATCCCATACATCATATCCAAAACCCATCATTCATCTTAGGAAGCCTAGAAACAGTGCTTCAATCTGATAATAGGCTGTCTACTGCATACTATCTGCAAACAGACAGCTAGACTAAAAGAGCAAATACTAAAATAGAAAAATACTTAAAAAAGTATGTATTCTATAACTAGATAAACTAGGCAGAATAGCTTTTTATAGCATAATTAGTAATTAACATAGTAGAATCTGCTATAATAAAGGAAACGCCTTATAGAGCTAATTTTAGCTATTATCCTTACTACACACTCTACAGAATGCAACTAACAGACCTGCTAGAAACTACTACTAGTCTCTCTTACTTACTAGAACTACACTAAAAGTTAGCTGTTAAAGCTAGGACTAGCTAAGAAATAATAGAGCAAGATATAAATAAAACTTAATAAAAAAGTCTAGAGATCTAACCTAAAGACTATGTGTACCTAGAAACTAAAAATCTCCGCACTCTAAGACTGTCTTGAAAACTTGCAGAAAAATGTATAAGCCTGTACCTAGTATTATAGACATAATAAGATAACTATAAACTTAAGCTACTAAAGAAAACGTGTATACATTTATAGTTTTACATCTTAAAGCTTAAAAAGGCACTAGAAGAGATACCCCTCTTTATAACTAGTGAAAAAGACATAAAAGTTAAGTATGAAGTTAAGTAAATAGTTAATGCTTAAAAAAAAAAGTTCTTAGTAAAATAAAAACAATAGTTTACTAGTAAAAACACTTAGAAACTTATTAAGAATTTAACAAACACTCTTTAGGTTTTTAACGATTATTAGGCGTCTCTTCTAACTAGAACTAGCCTAGAGAAAGTTTCTTAGACTAGAAAACACTATTATTAGCAGCTAAAAAGACTGCAACAATATTAGATGGCTGTAATGTAGAAAGCTTATAACTCTATAATATAGGCTAAAGAGAAGAAACACTATAAGCTTTTGCCTTAAGCGCTTTAATTTTATTTTGTAATAAAAAGTCTTTTTCTAGATACTTTACTCTTTAATTCTTTAGAAGATTAAGTTATTTCTAGGACTGCGCTTTTTAGGCATAAATAGACTGTAACTTCTCTAAGCTCTTAGCATTATACTTTACTACATGCTCTATCTTTTTCTCCGCTAAAATTTCCTCTTGTTTCTGCTAAATTTAAGCATCTTTTATTTCTAGAAAAAGCTGCTCCTACTTTTTCTCTAAGTAATTCTAAGCTATGTTAGAGATAAAAGCATTGCAATAACTTCTTTTTTAAACACACTTTACACACTTATCTAATAACAAAGATAAGACATAGGGAGACTTTAAAAAGTAATAAAGACTATAAAGTTGCATTTTTATATAATAAAAAGAATTAGGACAAGCAACAGCGCGTGTAGGCAGACTAACAAGAGGACTAGCAGGGCATAGTTAGAGAAGATGGACATCTGTAAAGCATTTATAGAAGGGCACCTACTAGATAAAAGGAAATTCTAACACTTATAATAGTGTAAGCAGAACAGTAAGAACGCTAATAAAGAGAAGAGCCTACATGTTATAACCTATAATTAGACTATAAGCTCCTAACCTACTGTGCCCCACTGTTTAAATAAACAAGGCTAGAATCCTCTTATTACCCTACCTATTAAGTCACATAACCTAACAGACAAGGAGTAGACAGAGCTGCTAGACTAATGCACAGCTAAATGCATTGTCTAATAAGCTAAGAATGTTTAAGCGTAAGTAAGTGTTATTACGCGCAGTAGGAAACTGCTGTTAGAGAGCGCTTAACAGCGCTTAATAATGTGTAACTTTATATATATAGTTTAGATCTTAACTATTATAGAAAAGTTGTAATTAAAGTTTAGTTTATTATTACATAGACTAAGTAGCATTGCTACTTTATAATAAGAGTAATACTAATTATATATCTTACGCTATATATACCTCTATCTTATTCTATCCTTAGGAACTGTTTAACCTAAGCACCTTATACTGCTATTAAAGGGCAAACCATAGTCAGCCGCACCTCCCTGCTCTAGCAACCACGCCTACACAGCCTGTACAACTGTTATAGGCTAAGTTCTCCTACTCCCGAACCCTAACCTTCCTTCTAGGCCTAGCGGACTTCGGACATGATCCCTCCGAAGCAAAGATTGTAACAGTAACTTAGGTGGTACACAGCTTGTCTATAGTATATGTTAAGAGATTTCTATAAAATATTTTATTTTAATTCTCTTCTAGATTACCCTAAAGGTTTAATTAGTTACAGTAGCTTATATAGTTTATGCTTATAGTTTTTGTTGTGTTTATACTTATTAAATTCTTATGTAACTTCTTTCTATAGTTGTGTAAAATTAGTGTACTTTATTTTTAAAATTTCTTTTAAAGCTTGTGTTATAAGTTCTATACTTTAAAGTATTTATACTAAGGTAACTTATGTTATTTTTATACTACTCCTTTTTATCTTTTTACTATTTATTTAATAGTAGCTATAACTTAGGTTTCTAGAATTCTTTTATAAGTAAACTCTATAAGAGTTTTTCTAAGCAGTGATTTTGTTTATAGTAGCTTACTTTCTATATACTCTAGTTATTAACTAAGTGTGTCTACTAACACATTATCTTTTTCTACTACATGCTTAATGTTGCGTTGCTAAAAGGTTAACCTTCTAGGTAGCATAGTAGAGGAATATATATTTAGCAGATAATTATATATAATAATATATGTTATTGTTTAGTTTAGGTGCTATAAACTTTTATAAGTAGTATGTAATAAAAACCTTTTACTTTTTTTTTAGTAGTGTGTTGCTGCTTTAGCGTAATCTAAGGTGTTTATATAAATCTTTAATTCTTTATCTAGGCTATACATAGCTATTTCTAGAGCTCTGGGAATAATAGCTTTAATTACATTTATTACCTATTACTTATCTAATGTGTATTTGAAAACTATGCCTTGTCTAAGTATTTTAGCATAAATTACTATATTCTATTAGTTCTAGGAATTCTTATACCTCTTTTATAGTTTTTAGTGTTAGCTATTTTATAATAACTTTAATCTTAGCTTAGTCTATGCCTAATCTATGCTATATTTTTATTTTAACACTATAAATTCTAAATATAGTATTTCTTTTATAAACAAATTATACTTAATTTTTTTTATAAAAGTAACGTACACTATAGGCAAGTTCCTTACATACCTAAGTTACTTACTTTTACTAAAACTCTATTAAACTACTCTTTTTACACTAATGCATTTCTAACAACACTACTTAAATATGCTAAAAAAAGGTTAGATATAGCTTATACTTTACACTTTTAAATAAAATGTAATACTTTTAAAGTAATAGACTATAGCTATGTATAGAGTTTTTTAAAAAATAATAAATAACTAATTTACTAACTAATATTTATAACCTAATTTAATAGCTAGTTTATAAAGGCGAAATAATAATAATAATTAAGTAATTATTAAGCATATACTTAAGCTATATATAAAAGAATTTTACTTTTAGCTAGTAACTATAGCTAATATAGCTAATTATCTACATGCTGTCTGTACACAGCAGCAGCGTTATAGTCTAGATACTAGTTATTGCGCACAAGAAGGATCACATAGCTATGTTACATAATGCTTGTGCGTAAACCTTTGTGCGTAAACCTTTGTGCGTAAACCTTTGTGCGTAAACATCTAGATATTTCTCTTTTCCTCTATACAGAGGAAAAGACAGAGCAATAGAACTAGAAACATGTTGCCTCTACTCTGCCTACTTTGTACGCTGTGCACCCTGGACACTACTCTTACTCTTACTACTTAAGGGCTTATACTATAAGTAGCTAGCTAAAAGAGCTTATTTAATACTAATTAGTAGTTAATTTAATTAACTCTAAATTAGTAAAAGTAACAATAAAGTACTTATACTTTATAAAGTACTTTATTTTATTACTTATTTTTAGAAATAGTAGATTCATTTTTTACATTATATAGTAAGCTTTACTACTATATAAAGTAAAAAAAAATAGTGTAAAACACACACTAAAATAAGTAATAAAGCTGTATAAACTAGTAGCTAAATAATAATAGTAGTACTTATATAATTTACTAAAAAAGTAATTAACTATACTACTATAATAAAATTTTACTAGTAATTAATAACTCTATATAATAATAAAAAAATAAAAAATAATTTTTATTATATAAATAACTTATAAAGAACATAAAAATATTAAAGGTAACACTATAAAGTAAAACTAGCCTAAAGTACAAAAATAATAAGCTTAATATATTAAAGGCTTTAATAAGTTTAAAAACTTAATTATATATAAGTTATATAATTACTAATTTGTATAATATAACTTAAAAAGACGCTACTTTTTTAAGTTTATATATGTTTAAACAGCAGTATTTAGATACGCTGTTAGGCGTCACGTGACAGAGTCTAGTGTCACAGTCGCACGCACAAACAGATAAATATTTCTTTTCTTTGCACAGACTTAGAACAAGAACAATTAACGCCAGTTACCTGCTACCCCCTACGCGATGTGTACACTATGCAACTCTCTTTACCTCGCACGTACTTGCTAATTGCAAATGCTAGCTAGCATAGAGCTTATTTAACACTAATTAGTAGCTTAAATACTATAAGATAAAAAGTTCTTTTTATAGCTTTCTATTTAAAAGATTAACGTACTTCACAGGCAAGTTGCTTACACACCTAAGTTACTTACTTTTGCTAAGACCCTACTAAACTACCTTTCCTACACTAATGCATTTCTAACAACACTACTTAGACGCGCTAAAAGAACATTAGATATAGCTTACACTTTAAGCTTTTAAATAAGATATAAAACTTTTAAAAAAACATGCTGCAGCTATGTACAAAGTCTCTTAAAAAATAATAAATAACTATAGCGCTAGATAACCTTTACAAGCTAATTCTACAGCTAACTTATAAATGCTAGGTAATAAAAAAAGCAGGTAATTATTAAGACTATACTTAAGGTATATGTGCAAGAATTTTCCTTTTAGATAGCATTTATAGCTAATATAGCTAATTCTTTACGCGCTAAGTATAATCTAGGGTATATTAGCATAAACTAGCCTAGTATGTTTATAAAGTTTTAAGTGTAAGTATAGTTAATAGATATTTAGCCTATAATAAAGCCTATTTTGCTAAAGTTATATGTGTGTCACGGTATCCTCCCCGGATCCCAGACATAACTGTATTAGACGCGTACTAGAGCATTATTAGTGCACGTCTAACACAAACACAACATAACACAGACATAAACTTAAGCATAAACTGCCTTAACACTAACTAAACCTAGAACAGGCTTAATTTATACCTAAAGCGCTTAGACTTCTAAGCTAAGTATTTAATTACTAATTTTTTTTAAACTTTCCTGTTCCTTACATAATGTCTTGTACCTACTATAATACCTTATGTAGTAATTAAACTAGACCTCTATAAAGCTTTATAACCTTACTTGTGCATAATTATAACATTATGTTATATTAAAACCTTAGCTAAGAATAGCCTCTAAATCTAATCTAATAAGCTTAGTACTTACATAACTCTAAGCTATTAAAGTAAGCTAAAAAGCTTTTTAAAAAGCACTTACTTTATAAGAAAGCTACTACATTATAAGCTTTAAAGCTTTTTAAAAAAACTTTAAAGAATAGCTTTATATTATTAAGTAGTCTATTTCTGCCTTAACTCTTATTATAGTAGTAAGAACTAAGAACTTACTAGCCTTAAAGCTTACCTAGAAGTCTAGAGATAGCTTAACTCTTTCCTACCTAACACTACCTACAACCTGTAACCTTTTTAACTTAGTAATAAAATTTAACTAACTCTCTAATCTCTTACTGTTTAATAGAAAATAAAAAGACCTACCTTCTTTTCTACATAAGCTTTAATATAAACTTAAAGGAAACATAAACTAATTCCCCTTTAAACACTTTTAGTTACTATATACTTACTTTTAACTTAACTATAACATAACAGCCTTAATTAACTTACTAATAGATAAAAATATTATTAACTTAAATTAATTTATAGTGTTCCTGTAAGTAACTTATAAAAACCTAAATAAAAAGTTAACAGCTCTAAGTTGCCTAAACACTTTATAATAATAAAAAAGAAGCTTTACTTTACACTTTACTAAGTTTTACTAACTTACATCTAATATAGGCCTAAATAAGATAGGTCTAATTACAGCCCTATATAACTCCCTCTTAACTAAACTGCAACGCGCTATAGTAGAAAAACCCCTTCTAAACAACCTTAATATGTATGTAAACCTAATTACTACTTATAATAATAACATAAGGTTCCTCCCTGTACAAGCTCTAATACGCCCCTAAACTAGCGCAGTTGCAAATAAGAACCTTAATGTAATAAAAATTAATTTAAATTATACTCTAGTTAGTTTTAAAAAGTGTAAAGATTATAAAAAAAAAAGTTAATGCTTTAAGTGTAGTAAGCATAGTTATATTTTCTAAAACTACTTTATTCCCCTTCCTTAAGTCTGCGTAAGTAGCGCTACTAGCACTTATTAAAAATTTTTACTATCTTAATCTTATTTCTATAAGGGCTCTAACTTATATTTAAGCTCTAATCTTTTTTACTACTCTTAACGTAGCTGCAGCTATAGCAGTAGAAGCCTGTAAAAAGGCTTGTCCTAGAGCTAAGTTGCCTCTTAGGACTAATTTAACACTAGATCTTTACTAACCTATAGGCTAAGTCCCTTACTAATAACTAGAAGTACTAAGTTAATATTCTTATATATTTATAATAAGGAACTATATTAGCCTTAATATAAGCTCTTATTAACTTAGAAGTAAATAGCATAGGTTACATTAATAGAGAACTAGTGTATAAACTAAATCTTTAATTAACACTACTTACCTAAATAATTTACCTAACTAGATTTAATAGAAAATAAGTTAAAAAAAGTTTTATTTTTTATACTATAACTATTATAATTACCTACTAACACTACAAGAAGCAGATTAAGCTCTATGTAATAAACATAAAACATTATAACCTAATTCTAAGACAACTATAGCTATATTAGCATAAGGTTACTTTTAATTACTAAAAGTAAGTTCTAAACTTTAACTCTTCTTAATGCTAAGATGTATGCTTACGCTTACACTTAAACAACACCTAAGTAGCACTTAATATAAAAGGTTTCTAGACTTACTTTCTAATAACCTAGAAAAGAACTACCTAAGTAAGGCTAATAAGCTAGGCCTTTTACTAAGATAAGCTATATAAAATAATTTAATAACTACTTAAACCTAAAGAAAAGAAAGCTTTTATAGAATCTTTACTTACCTAATTTAGACATAAACTAGGACTTAAACAGCAGATAGACATCTGCTACATAGGACCTGCCCTATTTATAACCCTAGCTTAATAACTAGATTATAAAATCTACGCAGTTATAATTTCTAATATAGACTAAGCTTTAGCTCCTTAAAAACGCACTAACTTAAAGATAATAGTCTCTTAAGACTACTATAACCTATTACATGTTTTTTTCTAAGACAAGTTTAATAAGCTTTTAATATAATGTCTGTATAATTACTAGATAACTCTTAAGCCTAGTAAACAACCTAGTTATAGGCTACTATATAAGATGTTACTAAACAAATTAAAAGTGCTCTAAAAATACCTTAATAAGAACCTAAAAAAAAGTTTATTTAAGCTAGCTCTTTACTAGTAGTGTTACTTATACTATTTATAAAGAAACCTAGAGGTAGGCTTTAATTCTGCATTAACTACTAAGAACTAAACACTATTACTATTAAAAACTAATACTTAATTCCCTTTTTACAGGAAACCTTAAGCTAACTAAGTAAAGCAAAGTATTTTATAAAGTTAGATATTATTGCTGCCTTTAACAAGCTAAAAATAGTAAAGGGTAATAAGTAGCTAACAGTGTTTTAGACCTAATATAGACTATTTAAGTACCTAGTAATGCTTTTTAGCTTAGCTAACACGCCTAGTACTTTTTAACATTTTATAAACAACTTGCTCTAACCCTACCTAGATGTGTTCTGCACTACATATATTAATAATATTCTAATCTACAGCAATAGCTTTTTAGAGCATAAATAGCATGTACGCCTAGTGCTAAAAGCTATAGAAGAAGCAGGTCTGTAACTTAACATAGATAAATGCAAGTTCTACTAATTAAAGGTTATATATTTAGGATATGTAATCTTTATAGATAGCATCTAAATAGACCCTATTAAGGTTTAGACTATGCTAGATTAGCAATACCTAAAGGACATAAAGGACATTTAAGCTTTTATAAGATTTGCTAACTTTTACTAATAATTTATTAATAACTTTTTATAGTAAGTAAGCCTTATAATTATACTTACTAAAAAAAGGATTTAATTTAACTTTAACTTAAATTACTAATAGTTCTTTAACTAGCTAAAGAAAGCCTTTACTAAAGCCTTAATACTCTACTACTTTAACTCTAAACTACTAATACTTGTAGAAGCTAATGCCTTAGACTATGTAGTAGCAGGAGTTCTCTTCTAGACTAAGCTAGATAGAACTATTAGGCCTATTACATATTTCTTAAAAAGAATAAGTCCTATAGAAGGTAATTATAAGATTTATAACAAGAAATTACTTACTATAGTACACTACTTTAAACAATAGCAACCTAAACTAGAAGGTGCAGCGCATTTAATATAGGTCTTATCTAACTATAAGAACTTGCAGTACTTTGTAACTATAAAACAACTTAGCTACTAATAAGCCTATTAGTCTAAATACTTATTCTGTTTTAATTTTAAGATTACTTATTATTCTAGTTAAAACAGAGAGAAACTAGATGCTTTTATAAGGTAATTCTAAGACATCTCTGCTTAGAAAGAAGTGTAAAAGGCTTAACACTAAACTCTACTTTAACTTAAGCTATTTTTAGACCTTAACTTAAATAAAATAGATTAGATAATTAATTAGATTATTACTAATAAGTATTTAAATAATAAATTTATCTAAGAAACCTTAGACCTACTTTAAAATAGCACTAGTTAGTTAAAAAAGTAACACTAGCTAACTATAAAAACTAAAATAGTAAGCTATATTACTATAACTAACTTATAATTTCTAATTCTAATAAACTAAGAATTAAACTACTCTAAATTATACACAACTTGCCTGTTAAAGGACACCTAGGCAGAGGAAAGACTCTTGACCTACTACAGAGAGAGTACTACTAGCCCCGCATGTTCTATACTGTACGCTAATATGTATTATGTTGCTATACTTACTGTAAAGTAAAGGCCTTTTAAGAAAGGTATAATAGCCTGCTTAAACTACTTCTAATTTCTAAATAAGCTTAGAAAAACATATTAATTAATTTTATTATAGACCTACTTTTATTTAAAAGGTATATAAATATTATAGTAGTTATTAATTACTTAACTAAGTATTAACACTTAATACTATGTTTCTCTATAACTGCCCCTAATATAGCCTAGTTATTCTACTAATACATATAAGTTTACTATAGCCTGCCTAACATAATTATATTAGATAGAGGTACACAGTTTGTCTTAGCCTTCTAGAATAAACTTTATAAACAGCTCTAAATTGTTCTTTATCTATCTATAGCTTTTTACCTAAAGACTAACAGCTAGACTAAGAACACAAACACTATAATAAAATAAGTTCTATAAGTGTACATAAACTACTAGTAAGATAACTAGGTAAAATAGTTAGCTATAGCATAGTTTAAAGCTAATAACATAATATTTAAATTAACATAAGTATTTTTATTCTTAGCAAACTATAAATACTACCTTTAAATAAAATTTAAACTACTTTTAAATACCCTCTAACTAACTTATTAATTTATATAAGTAATAGATGTAAATAGACTTATTAATAAAATCTAAAACATATCTAAATATGTTTATAAAAAGCTTATATAGGCTTAAGCTCTTTAACAAGAGTACGTAAACTAATTCTAAACTCTTACCCTTATGTATGCAGCTAGTAAGAAGGTCTAGCTAGACACTAGAAATATTTAAATAAACTAATAATTAAAGAAACTTAATTAGAAGAACCTTAGCCCCTTTACAGTAGCCTATATAGTCTTATTATACACTTACTAATTAATTCTACCTAACAGCATAAATGTAACGGCGCAGGCAAGACAATGGATCCGAATGCGGTATGAATCCACTCAGAGGCATATGGGAGTGCGTGGGGACTCAGAGACCTGGGAATACCAATGACAATGTAACGGCGCAGGCAAGACAATGGGTCCGAATGCGGTATGAATCCACTCAGAGGCATATGGGAGTGCGTGGGGACTCAGAGACCTGGGAATACCAATGACACCTATAGGCCTTGTACGTAGGATATCAGAAAACTACCGAGCTAGCTACGGGGGCGAGGTGCGACTAAATACATGAGGGAATAGGGGTAACAGCAGGGGTCGGGGCCAGGTCGAGGTCGGGGCCGATACGAGGGCCTTCCGGAGGTTCCGGGCAACTCGAGATGGAACGATTCATGAGGATCGTTACAATAAAGATACACCCTGTGTTCCACGTATTATTGCTGCGCTAAGCAGCTCTTAAATCTAACTATCTACCTAGACAGCTAAACCTGCTACTTAAACCTGTTATTATAAATAACAAACTAGAATATGTTGTAGAAGATGTTAAATAAATCTAGTTTAATAAAAAAAAACATATTTATAAATACTTTATAAAATAGACTAGATATAACAAACTGTTATAGAAACTTATAGAAGCCCTATAAAAGAACTCTACAGTAACTTAATTCTACACCTAATACCTATCTAAACTAAACCTGTACCCTAATAAAAACAACTTAATGCTAGAACTACTAATATAAAGGATTTCCTTCCTAATAAGGGGGGGAGTACTGTTACAGTATCCTCCCTAGATTCTAGACATAACTGTATTAAACATATACTAGAGTATTATTAGTGCACGTCTAACATAAACATAACACAACATAGACATAAACTTAAGCATAAACTGCTTTAACACTAACTAAACTTAAAACAGGCTTAATTTATACCTAAAGTGCTTAGACTTCTAAGCTAAGTATTTAATTACTAATTTCCTCTTAAACTTTTCTATTCCTCACACAACGTCTTATACCTACTATAATACCTTACGTAGTAATTGAACTAGACCTCTGTGAAGCTCTATAACCTTACTCGTGCACAATCGTGACAATGTGTTATTATTTTAAATGCTATACTTAGCTTTAATATTCTCTATAAGGCTAAACCTACTTTAAATTACTTTAGAACCTTTATAAAAAGCTTTCTTATAGTTATACTACGCTTAACTATTACTTTAAGGTCTAAATAACACTTTCTAAATGTACTAGGCTAGTTTATGCTAACATAGCCTAGATTACGCTTAGCGTGTAAAGAATTAGCTATATTAGCTATACATGCTATCTAAGGGGAAAATCCTTGTGTATATAGCTTAAGTATAGTCTTAATAATTACCTGCTTCTTTTTATTACCTAGCTTTTATAAGTTAGCTATAGAATTAGCTTGTATAGGTTGTTTAGTGCTATAGTTATTTATTATCTTTTAAAAAACTTTATATGTAGCTATAGCATGTTTCTTTAAGAGTTTTAACATAGTCCACAAGCGAATGTTCAACACAAGCAAGTGTTCCGCCCCACTACTAAATTTAACTTTAAAGACTATTAATTTAACAACGCAAAAATATACTATATAAAATAAACTACTATAGGATTATTTAATATCCTTACATGTATAAGAGTTATGCCTTGGCTTGTTGCAGCGCTTGCAGCGCTGTGCGCGCACTGCGCTGCTTTTAGCAGTTAACTTCTCCTAAGGCATTTTGCTACCTTCTACTATACTAGTAAGCTTCTAAGTACTTAACTTAAAGCCTTAATAGCTTGTTAGAGTTTCTTTTTTTTAAATTTACTTTTTTTTACGCTGCTTGCGCTTTATAGCTGCTTTACAGGCCTTCTCTAGGGCAGCTGCTTAATTGCGCTATAGAACAGTAATATAAGCTATCTTAGTAGCGCCCTTGCTTAGCTGCTTTACTAGATTAAGTATAGTAAAAAAAGATAAATTCTAATACTTTTAAATCTAATTATATAGTAAAGTTAACTAAGCCTTAACCTTATAAAAATTACTAGGTGTTTAAGCCTTCTAGGCAGTATTTAGTAGTAGAGTAGCTAGCTAATTAGGTAGCTGTATATTTAGCTTTAAGAGCACTAGCTCTAGGTTAAATTGGACTAGTCTTATAGCTCTAAAGCCTGCGTAGATATTATCTGTTATAATTAAGCAACTAAATGCTGCCTTAAAAGCTAGTAGAAAGGTTAGCTTGTTAATATAGTTAATCTAGTAGCAAATTAACTAGCTAATTTTAGTACTGTACACGCGCTTTAACAGTAAAAAGCAGCTAACGTTAAGCAGCTGTAGAATATGTAATGTGTGTGCTGGCATACAGAGCGCTATAATACGCCTCTGCTTATAGAGCTTTAGGAATTTAACAGAGTAATAGCTCTTATAGCTATTAAAAATAAGCAGCTACTATAAGCCTACTAAGTAATCTTTTATATACAGATTAAAGTGCTTTAGCTATGTAATTTTATGTTTATTAGTTATCTAGCTATTATTGCTAGCACTAATAGCCTAGTCCTTTAGTATATCCTTATCTTTATACTAGGCAGATAGGTGATGCTTGCCTTTAAAGATTATGTACAGAGGTATTGCCTACTTATCTGCGTTAATGCCTACAATAACTGTTACCTATTTATAGTTGCCTAGCTGTATAGCCTTTAGCTAATTACGTCTATCTGTGCTTGTAATAACTATTTAGCTTAATATAACCCCTATCTAAAAGCCTATTTTATTAAAATTATATGTGTCCTAATTTATAATGCTGTACTTTAATTATGTAGCTTCTACAAGCTTAAACTACTTACTTATAATTGCTAGATTTTTGCATTTTGCTTGTTAGTAATTATATAGTTAGCTAAAGTAGGTTTTAACTACTAGTGTACGCGCAACAAAGTTAGATAGCTAGTTAATACCTGCTAGTAGAGCGCTGCGCTTAGTAAGAAGCTTGTTAGCTATCTCTTGTACAGCACCTAGAGTAGGCGCAAATCCTTAGGAATCTAGATTAAGTATATGCTTAATAATTCTCTTCTTTTCTAGCTTTATAAGCTTCTTGTTGTTAGCTGTACAGTTGCGTTGCATAGTTATCCTTGCGCGTTGTTAGCAAAGAGCTATTTAATTAACATTATAAAGTGCTGCAGCGCGCCTTTTAGTTAAAGACGCGTCTTTATTAAGAGCTTAAATAGCTAGGTTAATTCTAGCCTCTTTTAAAGATAATTAATTATTTAGTTGTTAATGCATTGCAGTTAGTAGTAAGTTAGCTGCGTTTTAGTGGTGGGGCGGAACACTCGCTTGTGTTGAACATTCGCTTGTGGACCATGTTATGTTTTATTTAAAAGCTTAGAGCATAAGCTGTATCTAACATTCTTTTAGCCTATCTAAGTAGTGTTGTTAGGAATGCATTAGTGTAAGAAGAGTAGTTTAGTAGAGTCTTAGCAAAAGTAAGCAACTTAGGTGTGTAAGCAACTTGCCTGTGAAGTATGTTATATATAAAAGGAATTCTTTTTCTTATAAACCTAACTATAAATTAGTAAGAGTAAAGACAAAGTTTAATTTACATGTAAGTAGCTATAAATATTCTTTAGTTACTTAACAAAGAGTAGGAAACCTGTCTGTATAATACTGTTTAGAGGTATTGTACAAATAGTAGTGCTTGTTTAATGCTAGGAGGTCTGTTTTATCTTTTTACATACAGCTATTTAAAGGCAGCGTACAACAAGAAGTAAGACAGCGCGCAATAACATATAACTAACTACTATAAAGTAACAAGCAACACTAGCTCTATCTTTAACTCGCTAATATAACATATTAATATATAACTAATATATACCTTTTATAGGCATTTTAGTAAAGACTTTAGTAAAGTAGATAAATATTAAAGATTAAGTAAATAAAATTAAACTATTAGATAATACACTTAAAAAGAAGCTTAATTTATACATAGCTAACTTAATTACAAAACTCTGTGTATTAAGTATAATAAGTATATAAACTTTTAAAAACTTTTAAAATAACTTTATAAAGTAGAAGCTTATAGACTTTAAAAATCTTAGCTAACTATTTTTATAAAAACTAATTACTACTTTATAGAATAATAGCATTAGTTTTAAAAAGAATAAAATAAAAGTTATTAGACTATATAAACTTATAAACAAAGAACACGCTTTTACTACTTTATTAAACTACTATACTAAACTATTACTACTAGCGCTAGTTCTAACGCTATAGAGGATGTCTTTATATAAATTACCTACAGACCTAATACTTTCTCTACAACTAGTATAACTACTTTATAATAGCTTACTGCATAAAAGCACAACTAGGTAGCTACATATTCTTATAGCCACAGCTCTACACAAGATTCCCTAAAGCTTGTACCTACTATATATAATTTAATTACTATATAATCTATACTAATTTCTACTTATATAAGATATCACAGCAGAGAACCTTAGGCCTAAGAAGGTTATATAATTCTAGATAGCATAAAGAAAAAAGAACAACTATATAAAATAACTATATAATATTCTAACTAATAAGGCTATAGTATTTATTAAGCTCTACTAACGCCTTATTATTTATAAGGCTTTATATATAAGCATCTTCTCTAATATTTTTAAAGGCTGCGCATATATATTCTACCTTTATAATATTAGTTCTAAGAAGACATAAAAGATTTAATATAACCAGCTTAGTAATTACTTTAATACTAACATAAATTATAACTAGTATTAGCTAAATTAGATTATAATAAGCTTTACATAAATTAAGTAAAAAAAACTTTATAAAAGCGTTATATAAAGCTTTTAAAGCTATAATTAATAAGCTTACTTTTATATAAAAAGCTTTTAGTCTATAATTCTAAAGCAAGATACTGCTTTACACTGCTAGTATATAAGTATGCTAACAACTTTAGCTTAAATAGGCTCTGTTTTTAATTAAGCTTGTATATAAGCCACTATATAGTAACCTCTATTTAGCACTTTAGGTTATAATTAATTAGTAGAATAACACATTTCTAAATAAACTAAAAAACATGTACTATACTAATAAAAGATATAACTTTTTTTATATAATTAGGTATTAGTAGTTATCTCTAATTCTAATAAGTTATTAGTAGTCTCTAAGTTTCTACCTTAGCGCATTTTTAACAACTTTTCTAAAGGCAATTCTAATTGCAGGGGATAGGAAGTTCTAAACCTAAAGGCTTTAGTTAACTAGAGGTTAATAGAATCTAGTCTATAGACTAAATAGTTTAATATAACAGTGTGTAAGTATTACAACCTAAACTAAATTAGACGCGTCTTAGGCTTAGATATAGTTAAATAAATAATGAGTGCAATATTATAATAAGGCTGTTACTAGCAAAAGCAAGTTTTCTAATATAATGTAACAGCACAGGCAAGACAATAGGTCTAAATGCAGTAGGAATCCACTTACAGGCATATAGAAGTGCGTGGGGACTTGGAACCTAGGAATGCTATTAACACCTATAGGCCTTGTACAAAAGGATATTAGAAAACTACTAAGCTAGCTACAGGGGCGAGGTGCGACTAAATACATAGAGGAATAGGGGTACAGTAGGGGGCAGGGCAGAGTCGGGGCCAGGTCGAGTCAGGGTCGGAGCTGATACGGGGACCCTTCGGATAGGTTCCGGGCGACCTGAGATAGAACAATTCATGAGAATCGTTACAGTAAACAGTGGGTAGTAGAGGTAGATTAGGGTACTAGCATAGGTGTAGGTTAGAGTGTGTGATAACAAGCACTGTCTCTACTACTGTATAGAGCTAGGGAAGCAAGGTAGAGTAGGTCGGCTCTATTTCAGCTAAACTAGGATAGGGAGTGAAGGAGGCGAAGGGTTTTCGCAAGAGAAAAGCTTGAGCAGCGCCAAGGCGCTAGCGCGCTCGTTTAACACTTAGCAAGATCATGTGACTAGCAGCGGAGCTTAACAAGCAGCACCGTCACAGAGTGTACTAAAATAGTATACTGCCTTAGATGTATTACTAGAAACTTTTTAAAATTAATTTATAATAAGTCTAGTATTAAAATGTTAGATGTAGTTAATAGTTTACTTTAAAATAGTAAAAGTGTTTCTTTTTTCTATATTATAAGCTATTAGGTAAGCTACTATTATTTTAAAAAAGCCTTTTTAAGTATGTTTAAAACTTAAGTTTAGTTCTTTTAAGCTAGGCAGTATTTTTTTTTATAAGTAGAAAAACTATTTTAACTTTAATATAAACTTTTTTATAGCAGCAATAATAAAGTAAGCTTTAAAGGTAAAAAAAACTTTTTTTTTACTTATTTTTAGTATTTAAAACACTTATTACACTTTTATCTTTTTATTACTAGTAATAAAGTAAGTTTATAAACGCTTAATTATGTTTTTTTATATTTCTAAACTAAAAGTTATTTAATTTAGCTTAGTATCTAGGCTCTAGTTATGCCTTTGCAATACTAGCAGTGTGTCTCTATACTAACGCTATGCGTGCACGCTTACTCTAATAGTAATCTAAATTAATGTTAAGTCTATTTATAATAAAGGCTTACTATTATTTAAATGTAAGTTTTTTACTATTTATAAAGTTTTTAATCTTAGGCGTGTGTTTAGTAAAGTAGCTTTAAAAATGCTTAAAAGTGCTTAAAAAGTCTTTTACTATTAAAGTAGTAAGAGTAATTTAAGGTAATATTAGAGGCGATTTAGTAGCTAGTAGAGGTTAATTAAGACTAATAGTTTTTAATTTAGTTAGCGGCTTAATTTATACTTTTAATTAAGCTACTTAGTTTTTAAAATGTATGTTACTATAGTTTAATTTTAAATTTAGTAAGTTTTTAGGTTTAGGTTCTATAAAAAAAGTTTAGCTATTAAGGTTAGTAGTTATTTAGCTTTAGTAGTAAGCATTTTACCTTAGCTATAGCTAAAGCATGTTGCTAATTTTATACTAAGGTTTAAAAGTAGTTAAAAGTTAAGCATTAGTAGTTATCTTTAATCTTAATAAGTTATTAGTAGTCTTTAGGTTTTTACTTTAGCGCACTTTTTATAACTTTTCTAAAAGTAATTTTAATTATAAGAGATAAAAAGTTTTAAACTTAAAAGCTTTTATTATTAAAAAGGTTTTAAAATTTTATTTATAATAACTAAATAATTTAATATAATAGTTTATAAACACTATAACTTAAACTAAATTAAACACTTTTTAAAGTTAAATATAGTTAAATAAATAATTAATATAATATTATTAATAAAGCTATTACTAGTAAAAGTAAGTTTTCTAATATAATGTAACAGCATAGGTAAGACAGTAGGTCTAAATGCAGTAAGAATCTACTTAGAGGCATATAGAAGTGCGTAGGGACTTAGAACCTAGGAATTTCTATTAAAACCTATAAGCTTTATACAAAGGATATTAGAAAACTACTAAGCTAGCTAAGAGAAGAGGTGCAACTAAATACTTAGGTAAATAGGGGTAACTGCAGGGGATAGAGTTAAGTTATAGTTAGGGTTAATACAGGGACCCTTTAGATAGGATCTAAGCAACCTAAGATAGAACAATTCGTGAGAATTGTTACACAAAGTAGGTAGGGTAGAGGCAACATGTTTCTAGTTATTACTCTGTCTTTTTCCTTTGTACAAAGGAAAAGGGGAATATCTACATGTTTGTGCACAGAGGTTCGCGCACAAGCATTATGTAACATAGTTACGTGATTCTTCTTGTGCGCAATAACTAGTATCTAGACTGTAACGCTGCTGCTGTGTACAGATAATAAGCTTTATTATCGGCTAAATATTTACTAACTATTCTTACACTTAAAGCTTTACTTTAAGCTTTAAATAACATGTTATAAATATACTAGACTAGTTTATGCTAATATAGCTTAGATTATGCTTATTAAGTAAAGAATTAGCTATATTAGCTATAGCTACTAGCTAAAAGAAGATTCTTACGCATATAGCTTAAGTATATACTTAATAATTACTTACTTTTTATAATTATCTAGATTTAATAAGTTAGCTATAGCATTAGCTTATAAAGGTTATCTAGTACATTAGTTATTTATTATTTTTTTAAAAAACTCTGTACATAGCTTTAGTATATTACTTTAAAAGTGTTATATTTTATTTAAAAGCTTAGAGTATAAGCTATATCTAACATTCTTTTAGCATATCTACGTTGTGTTGTTAGAAATGTATTAGTATAGAAAAAGTTAATTAGTAGATGTATTAATATTAAACTTAAAGCTGTTAAAATTTCATTAAAGTACACTATTTACTTATATAAACTACCTGCTTATAAAATAGATTACTAAGTTAAACTAACTTTAGTTTAGAATACTTTTTACAGGCTATAGCATCTTTATAAGTAAATATAACACTTATTTAAAGCTTTATTTTATTAAAGTTGAAGATACTATTCTTGTAACAGCACAGGCAAGACAATAGATCTGAATGCGGTAGGAATCCACTCAGAGGCATATGGGAGTGCGTGGGGACTTGGAACCTGGGAATGCCATTGACACCTATAGGCCTTGTACAAAAGCATATCAGAAAACTACTAAGCTGGCTACAGGGGCGAGGTGCGACTAAATACATGGAGGAATAGGGGTACAGCAGGGGCAGGGCAGAGTCGGGGCCAGGTCGAGTCAGGGTCGAGCCAGAGTCGAGCCAGAGTCGAGCCAGAGTCGAGCCAGAGTCGGAGCCGATACGGGGACCCTTCGGATAGGTTCCGGGCGACCCGAGATGGAACGATTGATGAGAATCGTTACAATTCTTATAGATCTTATACTAGGTAATAGCGCTGTATATAAGCGTAAACTATTTTTCTACAACTATTAGATTCTAACACTAAGCTTTTTTATAGTTATACTTATAAAAAAGTTTTTTAAGCTTTATAGTCTTATTTACTCTAATATAGCTTAAATTACAAGAGCTTTATAGTTTATTTACTATATTTTTTATACATTTAAGTGAAGTAGATGCTTTATAATAACTAATTTTTATAAATTAGCTATATAGTTATGTTATAAACGTCTACTATAACATCTCTAAGCAAGTGTAGTCTTAGAGACTTTAAAAACTGCTATAGTAGCTTAAATGCTTAAATTTAGCTTTTTTAAGTTACTTTAAAAGCTAAAAGTATTTCACTTTTCTTATTAGTGTGTTAAAAGTTAATTAGTAGATGTATTATTAATTGTAAGGCCGCTAGTTGTACAAAGAGTGATATTACACTGTGAGGCTAGAAGCGGCCTATACTAGAGTCTCTATGCGCGACAGGTCAGCTGTTGTTTGATTATTCGCACGATTTTAGTTGTATTAGCTAAGTGGTACAGAGCTCTGTCTAGGCTGTCTTTATATTTATTGTCGCGTACAGCTATCCGTCTATATATATCCTTCTGCTGTGCTAGCTAGAAGGTTGCCCTTTTAGCAAACGCAACAGTTATGAGCCCAGTTTGCAGCGTAGTGTAGATGGTTAGCGCACGAAAATTTTTGCATCCCTGCTCTCCCTACTCCACTAATAGGATCGCATTATCCCGGAGCACTGCGTGTTTAATTCCTACGCTTAGCAAAGAGCATTTAGGCAGTGCGCCTATTACAGAGGCTACCTTGCATTTAGATCTGTCTCTAAGTTCTGTTGCTTGGGCTAAAGAGGAAGGGTGTGTTGAGGTTGTTTCACCATGTTTCACCTCTCTTGTTCTACGGTTTGAGCTGGGGGGTGTGTCGCGTACAGCTATCCGTCTATATATATCCTTCTGCTGTGCTAGCTGGAAGGCTGACCTTTTGGCAAACGCAACATTTATTAAAGTACAAGCTGCTAAAATTTCAATATCGTAGACTATTTGCTTGTATAGACTGCTTGCTTGTGACATACGTTAGTATATTATAACTAGTATTATTACAGAGGCCATTTACAACGCATCTTGCTAACAAACTAGTTCCGCCGCTATACTGTCGCATACACGTGAAGTTTCAAGTCCCAAATGGCCACATCTTCTGCCAAACATCTCTCTCCTGCTCAGTGCTTGCAAATTTCTTAATAACCTTGTCCTTCATCTGAGCTAATGTGTTTAGCGTCTCCTTGTATTGGTCTGACCTCACTATTCCCTGCTCAGGAAATAATCCACCAATATTCTCCCAAATTGAACGCATCGCTTCCATACCGCGTACTACACCTTCAACCTCAGCCTCGATTTCCTCCCGTTCCTTCAATGAAAAAGAGAATGGATAAGTTGAGCCTTTAGCTCCGGGAAGAGCGACCCATGTTGCCTCTAACTCAGCCACTTGCAATAGGTAGGATGCCTCCCCATCGATGAGGAGGTTACGTGCTAAGAGCAGAAGCAGGTAGCTCGTGGTTTGTTGGAACTCAAGGGCAGCGTAAAGTTGTGGGTTTTTATAGTGAATCAGAGTGTTGTAGAGAGAGCACAGTGATTGCTGTAAATATAAAGTCTCTGCTTGTTTCTTTGCGGTTGCTTCAAGCTTTTCTATGTCTTTTGGTAGCTGCGGCCGCTCTAAATTAGAGACCGGCGGGCCATCATAGTCGAGTATATGAGGTTGGCGGGCATGAAAGTAGAGAGGAGATAATTCGGTAGACTGCCAATCTATAAGGCCCACAACTTCAGTAGGTTCCGAAGGATTTACGAAGATGTTAGCAACGTGTAGGTCGCCATGCCAGAGATGCGCCGATGAAATGGTTCGATCCACAGGGAGAAGGAACCTGATTAACTTGAGATAGCAGTGCAATGCCTTAAGCTTTCTTCCTCTCGTCGGTTCGTAGGTTCCCGGACCACAGAGGGTTATTGGAGACTTGGGTAGGTGAGGAAGCTGGCTAACACATGCTATTTCTCGATGCCCAATTGCATTGTGATATTCCTCTAAAGAGTTCCCTTGTCCTTATTAGTTAAATGAGCCTCGTTTTAAAGATTGATATCTTACATGGTCCTCTGTCAAATTTAATAGTTGCCCTTCTGTTGTCAATTGATTCGCGTCCTGTAGATGGGCCAACCGCGAATTTTTCATCTACGATATCAACCCCATTTGCATCGACGTATAGCGGCTTATGTTCGGTTGATTTGTCTAGATCCTTTGCGTAATATAAACCTCCAAACTTCTTGAAGGAAACCGAGGTCCAAGCTTTCTGGAAACCAGCAATGGCCTTTACAACAGTAAGTTTGTCTTTTATACTCATACCTGGCCAAACGCGCTCGAGCTCGATTCCTTGAACCTTCTCCATGATAATATATTCTGCACCAACGGGATTCTCCTGGGCCATAGAATTCCAAGCCAAGACCCTGGGAACAGGAGTGCCAAGGGCATTCCGGGCCTGCAGCACGTTAGTACCTGAACATAACGACTCCTGAGACGAAGCGTACGAAATCCATTGTCGCAACTTCACTTGCAGTGGTAAAATGTGGTATGCCTGCATTTGGATTTGGAACTTTGGCCACAACGTGAGAGCCATTATCCATGGTTAGAAGCATACTTTTGTTGTACATGCCATCGGGATACTTTTCAATTCTAACGCATGATTTCGCTCCGATAGCTTCGGCAGCACAACGAACTAGTTCGTTGACATTGAAGCGGACTTGGCGCTGTGACATCTCATATCCTTCATCACATATGAAGCGACCTCGAGTGTAGTTGAAGAGATCATCGCTATAGTTCAGGCCTGATTGAATAAGTGACACGACCAACGCTTTCGGTACGAGATAACATACTAGGGAGCAACGCTTGTGAGACTGGTCGTGGAGAGTAGGGGCCTTGGGTTGCCATGGTTCTCTTGCTTAACACGTTCCAATTCTGGCCGTGTCTGATTAACACTGTCGTTTTCGGCATGATTATCGAACATTTTTCTCAATGCTGGTGGATATAACTAATAGGGCGCGTGTTATAAATTGGGTCGCGAAAATTTTAGCGTTGCCAAGAACTTGTCAGTCTATTATGTGCAAAAATTCGGAAAGTTGGCGTCCTGTTACGAATGACGACTCGAGCAGAACCCCAGACGTCGCAGAGCCCTCTAATAGGATGACTCTAGAGATAAGCGAGTCTACTTAGGACGATGAAGACCTAGGCGACAAAGCCTATTACAACACGGATTTATTAGCAGGGCTTGCTCTGCTTATTATATTCAGGTTTGCAGAACGAAAAGTTAAGCAGAATCTCCTCTTTCAGACGCGCTAGTTAGTTATAATTTCTTTTGATAAACCCTAGTAACGCTATTTCTCTATTACCTTATGCATTTCTTACATTCTTTTAAAAAAATGTATACCTAATATAAGTACACTTTTATGTTAATTTGCACGCAGTTTGCTTTAGCATGCGTTGTGTAAAACATGTTTAAATTATAGTTAGTTGCGTCTGTTCCACCTCTCTAGCCACATCGGTGTGTCGGGGATTGGCATCAGCCACATTGGTGTGTCGGGGATTTGCATCAGCCATATTGGTGTGTTGGGGATTGGCATCAGCCACATCGGTGTATCGGGGATTGGCATCAGTTACATTAGTATGTTAGGGATTAGCAGTTGCTCACACACCTAAGTTGCTTACTTTTGCTAAGACCACACCACAACAAACTCTATTATAGCCTGTAACAACCCGCTCTAGCACTATATAGTACAGTACAGCCTAGAACATTATTTAGATACTACTTCTACTTCTTGCTTACACGTTTACGCGTTATGCTAAGTCTAATTGCACTGTCTGCAGCGCCTTTAGGATAGCTCACCTACTGTAATAAAGTAGGCGCCCTGCCTGCCAAGCCGATACTATACAACTTTCCCTACTATACTGAAAGTGTGAAGCTATGTGAGGCACTAGAGGCATGAGGAGCTGGATTGAATGTATTGCTAGAGGAGTCCTTTGTAGGAGTCTATATATATGCGAAATAAGTGGGTAAGTCTTGGCAACAGACCATGCTAAGATGCATACGACTATGGTGCTGACGCATCCGACCATCGTGTGACAACACATCTGACTATTGTGTGACTATAGTGACGACGCATCTGAGTGTCACCACTGTAAACATATACTCTTCACTATTTCTATAAATTCTATTACATTAATATAATGTAACTTCTCTACACTAATGCTTACTAGATTAGTTACATCTAGTGCTAGTATATAATTACTAGATATAACATTACTAATAGTAAAGTCTATAACTTTTAACGTTAACAACTTAATACTACTAGTAATAATATTAGAGCTTATAATAGGCTAGAGAAGCCTTTAGTTAATCTAACTAGTTAAGTGCTTACAGCGCTTGTAACTTAGTAAATAAATAGTAATGTTACAATCCTTGCTTTATAGAAGCACACAGGTTAATATTACTTCCTATAGGAGTAAAGAACGGAGGGTAGGGGCCGACGGTAGGGTGTACAGTCCTACGTAATGGCTACTGGGCTTGTGGAGTATAGTAGGGTGATGTTACAGCCAACAGTCAGACCGTAATAACCTCACTAGCTGTCCCACACAGCCCGAACGATGTCGGATGGAAGGCGCTTAGCCCCGCGCTAAACGAGTCACGTGACAGGACAGATAAGGAATGGCTTTGGCTTTTAGACAAAAGCCTTGCGGAGTGCACTGTCTAATAGAGACTGAAGCATTGCAGGCAATGCAGGCATTGCAGGTGGTTGCAGGCAATGCATGCAACACCTGCAACACATGCAAACGCATGCAGACCCCATGTATATAGTCCTAATTATAACTATAGTTAGAAGGTTGTAATTACTATTAAGTCTATTCCTGCACTCTTTATTTAATAGACTAAGAAGCTGTAACACTTTTATAAAGAAGTCACTGCTGCCTTGTATATCTTGCACTATATATACCTCTACTTCTATCCCTACAGATCAGGTTTACTAGCTCCCTATACAGCCGCTGGGTTAAACCACAAGCCTGCCTACTCTTTATCTGCTATATCCTGCACTCTGCTTAACAGACTGTACACCTAATCTAGCTAAGTCCTCCCCTCCTGCTAACATACTAATATAGGCTAACATACTCTAAAGATACTATTTTATTAAAGTAAAGATTGTAACAGTAATCACCACTACCTACAAAGTATGGCAACTACCACCTTAGACATCGGCATGACAGGTGCTTTAGCCGCTGGCACAGGCTAGAACCCTACAGCAACTAAGGAAGCATAGAATTAGCAAATACTTTACCTCTAAAACAAGCTTAAACAGCTTAAACAGCACCTCTAGCTTTAAGCATAGTAAGAACCTTTAAACATCTATTAGATCTAAGCTTTATAGCTAAAAGTAGCTAACCTTAGAAATATTACTTAGAAAAAAACTAGTATTAAGTTAAAAAAGACCCTACGCCTAGCCCCCCCTAAAGCATTTAATAGTTCTGCTAAGAACCTAAAACCCTTCTTTACTAGATGCCACTTCTACATGTAATATAATAAAGGTGCCTTTAGAACAGACAAAAAAATAATTTTATAGATAAGCCTACACTTAAAAGAATTACCTGCTATTTAGTTTTAACCTTACACTAACAATTAGATAGACTATAAAGTAAATAGCAAACTTTTATTACTAAAAACATAGAAAGTCTTTAGCAGTATTAACTTATTTAAAGTAGCCCTAACTATAATTTATAGGCTAGTTAATAAAGAAAAATAAGTAGTTAACAGAATAAACACTCTCTAACAGAGCAACAGCTTTGTCTAACAATATGTGGCCTGCTTTAGGGAACTGCTAGCTATCTGCAGATAGATAGATAAGAAAGCTATAAAATAAATATTCTATAAAGAGCTCTTAAACACTATTAAGAATAAATTTATTTATACTAGAAAGCCTAAAAGCTTTAAGGATTATGTTAAGAAAGCGCTTATCTATAACAAAAGACATACTAAGCGCTGTAGTAAAAAAGAAAAAGGCTAGACAACTAAAAAACCTAATTAGTTCTAAAAAAAAAAAACCCTACAAGCTAACACTAAACCTATAGACCTTAGTTATGCTAAACATACACATAGCTTCTCTAAGAAAAAGAGCAATACCTCTAAAAGTGTAAAGCCACCTCTAAATAAGAAATAAAAAAATAGCTTAAAAAAAAGGCATACCTTAACTATAAAAAAGTAGGTTACTTTTGTTAGAAATACCTAAACTCTAAACAACTAGAGAATAAAGATAACAAATTAACTATAAAAGTAATGCATATAGATTAAGGCCTAACAGGACAGGAGATCTTAGACTAGCTAGACAAACGCCTCTGCTAGCAATACAGAGACAATTATAAATCTAAAAAATGCCTAATAAAATACTAGGAAGTTAAAGTATAAGACACTAACAAAGTCTTTAGGGCACTAGAACAAGCTGCTACTTATAAAGGATAGTAAGGCTATACTTAAGCTACAACATACATTATAAATGTTAAAAAAAGGAAAGAAAAGTTTTCTTTAAAACAACTAATAACAGAAATCTCTACTTAAGAGCTAAAATATTAATTTACTTATAGAGACTACTAGAAATACAGTAACACACACTATTTAAAAGACTGCAAAAAATTAATGTACAAAGTACACATTAACAACAACATTAAAACATACAGTATACTAAAAGAAATTGCTAAAACTTACTACACAGTTATAAATAAAGAAAAATAATAGAAAATATTTAAGAAAATCCTTAATAAAGAAGAAGGCTCTAACTAGTAGTACACACTACTAATAACACCTAAACTATATTAAGAACAAGCTAACACGCCTCCCTCTGTGTTAGCTATTACCTGTAAAGACCTAGAAACCTAACAAGACAAAGGATATTACATTCTCTATAAAAGTAGGCAACATAATAAATTCTAATGTACTTATTAGAATTACTTATTACAAATTATTAAAACTAAAGAATACCTAAGATAGACATAAGTTTAGCTAATACTAGTACAAAGCAACCTTAGGAAATGTCTTTATACCTAGTACCTATGCAGTAACAAGTATTGCACTAAACACTAGCTAACTAAACACAGGGCTAGCTAGTGGCCACATAGGACGCAGGAAAGCGCACTAGAGACTAACACACTAACAGGTATAACGTCTACCTGTAAAATACTACACTGTCTCTATTACAGGAACAGCATAGTCTATAAACAAGAACTATAGACAGAGTGCAACAATAAAGCAACATGCACGTTTTATTACTTTTAATAGAAGGCACATTAGTAAAACAACTAGATGCTATACCACTATAAAATAGAAAATGCCTAATGCACTATAACAAAGTGCATAATACTAGGACATTAAAAACAGGAAGACAGGAAATAGCATCTAGTAGCGTACTACTCTACTAAATTCTTAGGACCTAAGGTAGGCTATAGCATACCTAATACAAAATTAAAAGTAATACTAAACATAGTACAAGTATAGGTAACTAAATTATATAAGATAGCTAAACTCTTTAACATTATAATAGATTATGTAAATCTAGTTATGTTCTTAACTGTAAAAAAAACTCTTACTAATGCATGTAAGATAGGTAATAGAGCTTGCCTAGTTTAACTGCATTATTAAGCATGTCCTAGAAGCACAAAACTAGCAGGCTAACACTCTTAGCTATAGACTAGATTACTTTAATAAAAAAAATAAAAAAACTAAGAAATTTACCCTCTTTAAAAAGATAGAAAAAGAATAAGTATATAATAAACCTAAACTTATTAAGAAACTCTGCGCGCTTACTATAAGTAAATAAAGAAAAAAAACCTAATTTAAGAATATTATAACTCTTTAATGTTTAGACACTCTAGAATAAGTACTTTATAAACAAGACTATAAGCTGCTATACTTTAACGCATACCTAAAATAAAGCAATTATGTATAAAGATACTTAGAAAGTGTAACACTTATAATAAGAACAATCTCTAAAGACATAAGATGTATAGATACTTTCAACTAATTAAAGCTTTAAAGCAGCTATAAATAATAATTACAATAGACTTTATTACAGAACTTCCCCTGTCTAAAGAACTAGGAATAGAAAGAATGTGTAATATAATAACAGTAGCTCTTAATAAAACTATAAAGTATCTATATATATAGCTATTAGAAAAAACTATTATAGCTAAAAAATTTATCTATAAACTTAAACAGAATATAGTGTTAGTACATAGATGCCTTAGGACTATTATCTTTAATAAAAATAAGCTGTTTACTAGCAACTTTTAAAAGGTAGCTATAAAACACCTTAGCATAACACATAAGTTATTTACTGTATATTACTTATAAATAGACAGACAAACTAAATAGGTAAACGCTAAAGTAGAAAAGTACCTAAGAAAATACATCTTCTATAGTTAAGATAACTAGGCAGAATAGCTTCTAATAGGACAGCTAGCTATTAACACAGTAGAGTCTACTGTAATAAAGAAAACGCTATATAAAGCTAATTTTAGTTACAACCTCTATTTTACGCTACACAGAAATTAGCCTATAAATCTACTTAAATTAGTTAATTAGTTATTAAGTCTACTAAACATATATAAGAAGTTAGCAGTTAAAGCTAAATTTAGTTAAAAGATAATAAAACAATATGTAAACAAGTTATAACAACCTAGACTAGAAATTTAACTAGAAGACTATATGTATCTTAAAACTAAGAATTTTAAGATACTCTAGCCCTCTAGAAAGCTAATAGAAAAAAGGATAGAACTCTATAAAGTCTTATAGACTTAACAAGATAACTATAAGCTAAAGCTTTTTTTACATATAAAAATACACCTATAGTTTTATGTTTCTAAACTAAAAAAAAGCACTTAAAAAAATCTCTTTATTTACATAAAAATAAAAAGAAATAAAGACTAAATATAAAGTTAAATAAATTATTAGTAATTAAAGAAATAAGAAAAAGTTTTTAGTAAAATAAAAAAATAGCTTACTAGCAAAAATACATAGAAACTAGCTAAGAATTTGCAGAATGCGCAGCTGTTAGTGTAAAAGTACCTCTAAGCTTATTTAAAAAAAACTAGCTAGGTAATAAGGCACCTATCTTAAAAGAAGCAGCTAAGTTATTACTAGATAGCAGCAGCCTTTAGAGACAAGACTTTGCTAAAAAAGGTTAAGAAAGTAAATAGCCTTTTACCTTAGCCTTAAGAGCCTCTATCTTATTTAAGGAAGAGAGGTCCCCCTTTAAATACTTTACACGCTAAGCTTCTAACAGATCTAGTAATTTTTAAATATAATCCTGTTTAGAACGCTCTCTATTCTTTACCTTTACTATTTTCTTTAGTAAACAGATTTACTTTTAAAGCTATGTAAACTATTTATTAGAAAGCTTTTAGTCTTAGACTCTTAAGGCCTATCTCCCTGCGACTGCTGCGGGTCAGGCCTATCCGATATATGGCCACGGATCACTGGCTTTCCGTAACCCTAACTTCCTTATTCTGTTTAGCGCGTCGTCTAAGCGAGCAGCGAACGACTGGAATCCGTCAAACAGAACCCCTGGAATCCGTCCCCCATCCTGTGCCTAGATCCTATTATAATAGTAGGCAAACTTTTAGGCTTTAACCTAAACTTGCCCCCGCCAGTGTTTTTTTTGCAAAAATGTACAGATGTGGTGGTGTTTTGCCGCAACCCTAACTGCGCGGTGGATTTTGATTTTCCTGCGCGCGCAGGCATCGCGCGCGCATTGCCGCACCAGCTACCAGCGCCCCGCCCGCAGACCACCACCTAACCCAGCGACCACAACAACAACCGTGACTGACAACACAGCTCTCTACTTCCTTGCTGTGCTCATGGCATTAATTCTCTAGCGCAGCGACAGCGCTGTTAATTTTATTATTCCTTTTGCTAGGAAACGCGCATAGGGTCTGCAGTTTGCGCCCTAGCGACAAGCCTGCGCCCGCAGACCACGACAATAAAACCACGACAACTACAACAATCACCAACACAATAGGTTTTTCCACCTTCTAGCTGTGCCTAGGACATTAATACCTTAGCCTAGCGACTGCGCAGTAGATTTTGATTTTCCTTTGCAGC
>NW_022985215.1:385356-387795 GCF_010093535.1 Lindgomyces ingoldianus | reverse complement strand
TGGTCGCTGGGTTAGGTGGTGGTCTGCGGGCGGGGCGCTGGTAGCTGGTGCGGCAATGCGCGCGCGCGATGCCTGCGTGCGCAGGAAAATCAAAATCCACCGCGCAGTTAGGGTTGCGGCAAAACACCACCACATCTGTACATTTTTGCAAAAAAAACCCTGGCGGGGGCAAGTTTAGGTTAAAGCCTAAAAGTTTGCCTACTATTATAATAGGATCTAGGCACAGGATGGGGGACGGATTCCAGGGGTTCTGTTTGACGGATTCCAGTCGTTCGCTGCTCGCTTAGGCGACGCGCTAAACGGAATAAGGAAGTTAGGGTTACGGAAAGCCAGCGATCCGTGGCCATATATCGGATAGCGCTTTCCTCAACCACGTTTTTCTTTACCACGTCTTTCTCGAACTTTCCTAACAACGTCTTTATTACACTATGTTTTTCTTTATATTATTTTATATAATACTTTTTATACTATACTTACTTTTATTTATATTATGTATATTTCTTTATATACTATATATTTTCTCTAACTATACTTTTTCTTTTATTATGTTTTTTATACTTTATATCTTTTTACACTATTCTTCTTTCTTTTATACTTTTCTATACTATGTTTTATTTTATAATATTTTTTCTTTAACTTTTTTAATACTTTATATTTCTTTTTACTATATTTTTTTATACTATATTTCTTTATACTACTATTTTATCTATACTTACTTTTATTTACTTTACTTTTTTACTTATTTTTATTTTTATTTTATTTTATTTTTATATTATACTTTTTTTCTACTATCTTTTATTTATACCTTTATTCTTTTATTTTATATCTTTTATCTTTTCTTTTTATTTATACTATGCTTATATATAATACCTTTTATATATACTTTTTTTATACTTTATATATTTTATACTATGCTTTTTTCTATTCTATACTTTTTCTATACTATCTTTTTACTATATTTTTTATATACTATATTTTTTATTAACAATGTTTTTATTTATACTATGTTTTATTTCTCTACTATGTTTTTTTTAAACTATATTTTTATTTACTATATTTTTCTTTTTACTATTATAATACTTTTATTTATACTATATCTTTCTTTACACTATATACTATTATATTATACTAACTTTTTTTTCTTACTTTACTACTTTACTTATATTTTTTTCTATGTTATCTTTTTTTTATACTATATTTTTCTTTATTCTATATACTTTTATACTATTTATATGTTTATTAATTTACTTTACTTTTTTATTTATATTTCTTTTTATATAATATTTTTTTACTCTAAACTTCTTTTATACTATGCTTTTTTAATATAATCTTTTATAAACTATATTATATTTTATGCTATGTTTTTTCTATACTACTTTTTTATTCTATTACTATTTTTTTATTATATCTTTACACTATCTTTTTCTTTTTACTATACTATTATACTATAATTTCTTTAAACTATACTTTTTTATACTATACATCTTTTTTTTTTTAATTATATTTTTTTTACTATACTTCTTGTTTTTTTTTATTATATTTTTTTTACTATTCTTTTTGTTTTTTTTTATATTCTATTTTTGTTTTATTATATACTCTAACTCTAACTTTTAATTACCTACTTTATAATGCTTTTCTTTACTATTTCTTTTATTACTATGTTTTTCTTTAACTTTTCTAATACTATTTTTTTATTCTATAATGTTTTTTTTTATAATATGTTTTTTACTTTATGTTTACTTTTATTTACATTACTTATATTTCTTTTTATACTCTATTTTTTTCTATACTATTCTTGTTTATTACTATATTATACTATATTTTTTAATCTACTTTTATATAACTATACTTTTTCTTTTACTATTCTTTTACTTTTCTTTTATTCTTCTTTTACTACTCTTTTACTATTCTTTTACTTTTCTTTTATTCTTCTTTTACTACTCTTTTACTATGTTTTTTTATATGCTATATGTTTCTATGCTATGTTTTTATTTATACTATACTTTTTTTTAAACTATACTTTCTTTTATAATTTTATATACTATACTTTATTTTATAATATTTTTTTTATCTATAACTATTTTAATACTATCTATTTTTTTATACTATATATTTCTTTATACTTTATCTTTCTCTCTACTTGTTTTTATATAATTAGCAGAGCTTGCTCTGCTTATTATATTCGGGTTTGCAGAACGAAAAGTTTAGCAGAATCTCCTCTTTTAGACGCGCTAGTTAGTCAGAATTTCTTCGGATAAACCCCGGTAACGCTGTTTCTCTGTCAGCTTATGTGTTTCTTATATTCTTTTTTAAAAAAAATGTATACCTAATGTAAGTGCACCTTTATGCTAATTTGCATGCAGTTTGCTCTAGCATGCGTTGTGTAAAACATATTTAAATTATGGTTAGTTGCGTCTGTTCCACCTCTCTAGCCACATC
>NW_022985215.1:376811-383021 GCF_010093535.1 Lindgomyces ingoldianus | reverse complement strand
TAATAGTTTACTATAATATACTCTAGTTTACTATAATATACTATAATTTACTAAAATATACTATAGTTTACTATAATATACTATAATCTACTACTATCTTCTTAATTTCCTCTAGCTAAGTAAAAGTTACTATAGTTATACTATTATAATATATTTAAATTCTTTAGTATTTACTATATGTTATAGTAATTTACTATTGTTTACTTTATTTAGCTTTAATTTACTATTGCCTATTATAATTTACTTGTATATTATAGAATTTGCTTTATAGATTAAGAGTTAGCCAAGTAGGCCTCTAAAATCCAAGTATTTCCAGGGAATTAGCGTGGCGGTCACGATCATGGTCCAAGGGAGCTTGAGCCAGCGAACCGCGTAGCTAGCTATACTGTCGAAAGTTTTACAATACCTAGGAATGTAAGCATAGCCTCAGCGACCCAGAGTACATCTGCAAGCACTTACTGCCCTTCATCCAATGCGCTAGCTTAGAACATGCCCGCTAGATAACCTTTCTATTCTTTAGATAGATGGAAGCAATTAATGTCTAGGTTAATATCCATCTCCTTTAACTGTAAAGGCGTGTATTACTTAAGGAGCTAATCCTTATGCGTAGCAGGACTGTTTTAAGTGTACAAGATGCTGTAAGAGGTAATAAGGATAACCTAAAAGTTTATCTTATTTTTAGGGTTAAAAATTAGATAGTTTTGCTTAAAAGTGCTAGTAATATATTTAACTTCCTTAATCTGCTTAAGCAAGTAAGACTTGTTACTAGCATAGATAATAACGTGATATTTATTAAAGAAATTCTAAGCGTTAATAGCAGCCTGTTTAAATAGATAGGGTTAAGTAGCGTAGATAAACAGCTTAGGTGTAGGATAATTTTTAAGAGCCTTTTAATTCTTATTATTATACAGCTGCTAAAGCTTAATCTTCCTCTTATTAAGATACTAGGGAGCGTTAGTGTCTAAATTAGATAGGAAAGCGACACATAGAGAATAGAGATAGGTACAGAGAGAAGAAGGAGAGAGAGAGAGAGAGAAAGAAGGGGGGTGTTTTAGGTTAAGTACACTAGTACCTAATCTAAAATCCCCCCCCCTCTTTTTTCTCTTTTTCTCTTCCCTCTGTCCCTCTTTTTAGGTCTTTAGCACCCTATAGTAATCTTTTAAATAAATAAGGTTAGTAGAACTTATAATGTTCTAGGAAAAAAAAACAGTGTTAGTTTTACTAATGCTAACCTAGTTAACTAAGCACACACTACATAGTGCAGTGTTGTCCTTTATAAATGCGTTATATTTGTCTGTAATTGCAGCAGCCCCTGTGATCTGCCACTACGCGGGCGTCTGTGCGGATGTCATTCCTGGCGGTCGAGGATGGCTCCTATGGCGGACAAAATTAGTGGTTAGAGCTGCTTAATAGTCCTAAGGCTAGTAGACTAGATTTAATATAAGCTCTAATGCTTTACGCTTACATTTGCAAAACACTGTATTAGTCTTTAGTAAGCCTATAACACTCTTGTTTAGTAGATCCTTTTTATTCTTACTATAAATCTATGTCTAGGGTGTGTTTGCTAGTTTAGCACTGTCTTAGAGTACAGTGCAAGCAGCCTTATATTTTTAATCTGCTAGCAGCTAAGCAGTAAACGCTAACGCGCTATTAGGATATTTATTTTTAAAATGTTAGCTAATCTTCTTGTTACTAAATTAGGCTAAAAGGTACAAAGTCTGTATACATAAGATGTAAATAAGTTAATTCTAATATGCAATGTTAAGCATAGCCTTTCTATCCTTATTATAAGCATTAAGTCCTAATAGGGCTTCTAGTGCGGAGGCAACAGGGCCTTGCGTAGGAGTAGACGCCCGAACCTCGTCGTGCCCTAAAGGAGGAACGGGAACCTAGGTCTGGGTCTAGGTCTGGGTCTGCGGCGGATTAACAAGTGTTAGGGGGGTTTTTAGGTTAGGTACTAGTACATATGGCAAAACCCCCTTCTAAGCATAATCTAACTTAAGCAGCTTATCTATTAATTAGCTAGGCTTCTCTGTCTCTCCTTTAACATTACTGCTAGTGTGCAGGGTGAGCTTGTGTTCTAGGGTCTTATTTTTTGTCACGTTGCTAGAATTAAACCCTAGGTTAGGGCGGTAGTCATCTATCTAGTCTACTTTCTTATAGTTAAGTAGGTCCTAGATGTAAACCCCTTTATGCACTTTATTATCCTTAAACTACGCCTGCCTTAGGTTTTTCTTGTCCTTATTTGCATCTAGGCGGCAGAAGGACAATAGCATTACTAAAGCAGCTTTTCTCTTCTTCCTTGTATAGTCTCTACTCTAACTATGGTTATGTCCTTTCTGGAAAGTTGGACGCGCCACCCTGCTACTGCTGTCTCTGCCGCCTAGGATATTGCGCGCGGGTGCCTCCTCTTCGTCCTCCCTTAATCTATCTAATGCGGTGCCAGAATTAGAATTTAAATTTAAATTTAAATCTAAATCTAAATCTAAATCTAAATCTAAATTTAAATCTAAATCTAAATCTAATTTTAAATCTAAATCTAAATGTAAATATAAATTAGAATTAGAACCTAGACTAGGCTTAAATACATTAAGTGCTTCTTTTAGCTTAGTAGAGTGGACAGTGTATTCCTTAGGGACCTGTTTACTGCTAAGCGCCTTAATCTGTTTTACAGCTTTAGCGCAGCCACTCCTCCTTAACTAGGTTAGTCTAGCGTAAGCTTCTAGAGTTCCTACACGCAAGATCTTAGGATTTAAGGCATTAGCTGCAATAGTATCTGCAGTAATGTAATTGCTACTATAAGGCTTAGAGTTAGCTGCTTGTTTCTTAGCCTAGCTACTAAGCTGCTTAAAACACTTAATAAGATTCTATGCCTAGTTAGGGACAAAGGTCTTAAGAATACTGTAACTATAAAAGGGCCTGTTAGCTTATTTAAAAAGGTTAAACATAACTACTTTTAGTGTAGAAGCATACATCTTAACTTTTAACAGCATTTTAAAATTATAGAACTTTATTAGTGTACCTTTAAAATAATAAGTCCTTTAGCGTTAGTTATCTGCAATAGTGTTAAGAACTGTCTGCAGGTTAGGTCCTTTAGCGTTGCTAAAGTAGGAAAAATAGGCGCGCTAGAGTTAACTAGTTGCCTTATAGAATTTATAATTACTCTTAATTACGTCTAGAAGCTTGCCCTAGGTTGCATTAAAATACAGAGCTAACTGTGTAATACTCTATGTAGCTGCATATAGAATAATTTTACTAGTCTTAGTGTTCTGCCTAACTACTTTAATGTCTTTTAAGTTTTAGTCTAATTTAGCAAGCTTGTTAGTAATAGACTTTTTAATAGCTTTAGCTTAGGCTTACTTCTCTAGCTGTTTGTTCTTAAAGAATGCGTCTATAGCAGGATCTAGTTTAACTTTATAGTAATCTTAAAACTTAGAGGAATAGCAAATTAGAGAAGCTAACTAGGATATAGAATTAGTGTCTAGATATAGTAAAAGGCTGCAGGTTTAGATCTAACCACGCTACTCCCTAGGCTCTGCCTGACTATAGCTAGAAGATGCACTTAGATCTATAACCCTGTTATAATGTTAGCTAAGCCTAAACCTAAACAGCTATAAGTTTACTAGAGAACTTAATAATGTTATAAAATATGCAGGATATGTAGTAGGGTAAAGAGTTAGGCATAAGCACTAATTAGAGAGGAGACAGGGATAAGTACTAAAGGGGAAAGAGGTTTAGCCTTAGGTACTAGTATATAAAGCTAAACCTTCTCTTTCCCCTGTATTAGCTCTAGCCTAGGCATACTAGAATAAAAAGTCTAGTAAATATAGAAAACACCTACTAAATCTTAGGGGCCTGGCCCTAATAGTAGACTTGGCTGTTTCTGGCTAGTTCCTAGGCAGGTTTGTTGGAGTGCAATGGGTTGTTTCCACTGCAGCGGGCGGCAAATAGGGGTGGAGGATATGGAGAGGAGGGGAGGGGGGGGGCTTTCGGGATAGGTACCGCCTCGAAGGGACTTAGGGAAAACGCCACACTTGCTAGAATTAGCTAATTAGAACTTTAGTACACCACGCTAGTTAGCGCTAGCCTGTAAATAACTTACAATTGCTCTTTTAGTTGAAATTATTTAAATTCGCCAAAATTGCACCTGTCGTTGTCGTTGTCGTCGTCGTCGCCGTCGTCGCTGCTGCTGCTTCTGCTGCTGGAGCGGAGAGTAGTGGATTGTAGAGGTGAAAAGAGCTTATGAGGTCGCAAATAGTTGTTTATGGCTAGCGCGCGTGCTAAGCCTATATGTGGTTAGTGCATTAGCGGTGACAAGTAGGTACCTATACTAAAACCCCCCCTCTACCCCCTAGCTATCTCCTTATCCTACACGTTAGCTAGACCTATGCCAAGCTGTTCAGCTACACGTTAAGACTATAAATAAAAACCTTAACTAAAAATGTAATAATTGTTTTACGTTAATTTTAAAAGAGTATCCTGTATAGGGTTTAGCGCATTTTACATTATAACGCATGCTCTATTATAGTGAATTTACCTGTCACGTGTGCTACTACGTATATACATGTTAAGGAGCGGATAAAGAGAGGGGGTTTAGCAATACATACTAGTACTTATACTAAAACCCCCCCCTCCTCTTCTTTCTACCCCCTCACCCTCCCCCTCCTTCTTCTCTTCCCTTTGGCTATCTCCCGCCTATAGGTTTACACTGTGGCTACGCTAATTATTTTATAGATCTTACTATTATCTCTCCCTAATAATACCTAAGCAACGCTTAACCTATATGCTATTGTAACTGTGGAATATTATTCTAATTAACCTTGCTAGAGTTTTCTAAAGAGACATTAACTTATTGCGCATCTGCAGTAAGTCTTCTACACTGCGGAGGGATAATTTACTATTTTGTGGACTATCTCAGTTTCTACGCACTACTACCACCCACCCTAGCTCTTGCAGCATGCGGTTGCTTACCCCTTTGTGCTCTATATCCTGTAGTTAGTGTCGCACGTGTCTCACGCGATATCATACCCATGTACTGCACTATTTACTTATTAGGCATAGCTCCTATCTTGTACAGTATATAGTTAGCTCAGAGCTCTATTGAGCTCCTTAGACCTTACAATACACTTATTTAATCCACCTTGTTTGGATCTTACTACCTTGTTGACTCGCCTCCTATATGACCCCTCCTTAGCTTATGCAAGAAAAAGCCTTAATGCGGCTAGCACGCCTTACTAAGTGCGCAATGCTATTCCTAACTACCTACTATACGTATGCATACTATATTACGGAATCTAGCTTGCAGGGCCTTTGCGAAACGTTTCTGTCTATTATCTATGTACTACTGACTGCTGGAGGTGGGTGCTGTTTGATTCCACTAAAAACCCAAATGCGGCAAGCGCTTAATGCCAGCCAAGTACTATAATGCTATTCCCGACTACCCACAAACCATATGTATGCATACTATATTACAGAATCTGGCTTTTAGAGCCTTTGTGAAACGTTTCTGTCTATTATCTATGTACTACTGACAGCTAGAGGTGGATGGTGTTTAATTCCACCAAAAACCCAAATGCAGCTAGCGCCTAATGCTAGCTAAGTACCACAATGCTATTCCTGACTACCCACAAACCATACAGATGCATACAATATTACAGAATCTAGCTTGCAGAGCCTTTGTAAAACGTTTCTGTCTATTATCTACCTACTACTGACTGCTAGAGGTGGATGGTGTTTGATTCCACCAAAAACCCGAATGCAGCTAGCGCCTAATGCCAGCCAAGTACCATAATGCTATTCCCGACTACCCACAAACTATATGGATGCATACAATATTACAGAATCTAGCTTGCAGAGCCTTTGTGAAACGTCTCTACCTATTTTCTACTTACCACTAACCGCTGGAGGTGGATGGTGTTCGATTCCACCAAAAACCCGAATGCAGCTAGCGCCCAATGCCAGCCAAGTACCACAATGCTATTCTTGACTACCCACAAACCATATGGATGCATACAATATTACAGCATCTGGCTTGCAGAGCCTTTGCGAAACGTTTCTGTCTATTATCTATGTACTACTGACCGCTGGAGGTGGGTGCTGTTCGATTCCACCAAAAACCTGAATGCGGCTAGCACCTAATGCCAGCCAAGTACCATCCATAATGCTATTCCCGACTACCAACAAACCATATAGATGCATACAATATTACAG
>NW_022985215.1:368522-376673 GCF_010093535.1 Lindgomyces ingoldianus | reverse complement strand
TGCAAAACGTTTTTATCTATTATCTATGTACTACTAACAGCTGGAGGTGGATGGTGTTCGATTCCACCAAAAACCCAAATGCGGCTAGCGCTCAATGCCAGCCAAGTACCATAATGCCATTCCCGACTACCCCCAAACCATATGGATGCATACAAAATTATAGAATCTGGCTTGCAGAGCCTTTGCGAAACGTTTCTGTCTATTATCTACGTACTACTGACAGCTGGAGGTGGATGGCGTTTGATTCCACCAAAAACCCAAATGCGGCTAGCGCTCAATGCCAGCCAAGTACCACAATGCTATTCCCGACTACCCACAAACCGTATGGATGCATACAAAATTACAGAATCTAGCTTGCAGAGCCTTTACAAAACGTTTCTGTCCATTATCTATGTACTACTAACAGCTAGAGGTGAATGGTGTTCAATTCCACCAAAACCCCAAATGCAGCTAGCGCCCCTTGCTGCCTCGCTAAACAATCCTCTTACCAAAAACGGTCAAGACCTCTCCAATGCCTATCTTTCAACCACTCTCTCTTCTGCCACAACGCCTATATAGCTTAACCGCTGCCTGCCTGTAGCTTTTGAACCTGTTTTCGTCCCTTTGCGCGAAAAAAACCCTACTGTCCCAGGTCTAACCTTATGCCTGTTTCTGCGGTTCATGAAGAATGACCCTGAATTTCCCAAAGGCGTATGATTAGATATGTGAAAGAAGGACCTCAAGTAGCGAGCTTGGGGAGGCAACATTACGGCTCAGCAACTCGAAATTGGAGACGAGCGGCCTCATGCAACATTCTAGCACAGCCCCAGATGAACACTCATGAAGAATGACCCCGAATTTCTCAAAGACGTATGATTGGATATGTGAAAGAAGGACCTCAAGTAGCGAGCTTGGGGAGGCAGCATTACGGCTGAGCAACTAGAACTCGTCGCATAGCCTCCTTGTCAGCACTGCAAGGATCTTCATTCGAGCAAGATGGTCGATGTAAAACTGCAGAGTGGTACGTAGATGAGCTTCTTATTGGCATGGTTTTGCGCGGACTGGAAAATTTTCAGTGAAAGTGAGGCGTGGTGACGAAAAATGCCTCACATTACACGTGAGAAATCGGACCTCGGGATCCCACCCCACGTCCACGTCAAAGGCTGCCAATAAGAACGCGATTCTTGCGCTTCGCTCTGTAGAATAAATGCCTCACTTGCTTCCGATGGGGTCCGTGAGGACTTCTCCAATTGCTGAGCCGTGATGGCGCTTGCCCTGATCGAACAGGGGCTCGCGTGTGCCGTTGAGGGAGGGGCTAGAACAGTCTTCGAGGCTCAAAGCTCCATAGTCAGCCTGTGCGAGATTGTGCCAATGAAAAGCCCTCTTGTTTACCACCTACGCAGTTTTTCCTTTCTCACATCTGTCACTGTGACGGGCATGACCACAAGGTCACATATTGGTCCGTGAGCATGTGCTTTTTTGCTGAGCCATGATGGACCCTGACCCGGCAGAATAATTAAACGAACAAAGTCAGGTGGCTGGTGCTGAGCTCTATGACAGGGCAAATATGTATCGCCTGAAGCCTCATGCTTCATTTCGTGGTCAACTCAGCCAACCGGGACCTCATATGCTCGCTGCGTCTGTAGTTCGAACCTTCATGCAATGCATGCGGTCTGCTTCAACTGCCCGAACATGATCCGCGCCAACTCTCGCCAATGAGAATCTCAAGTGCTTCCCGCTGCACAAACTTTCATCTACCTCTCGATAAAGGATCTCCGGTTTTTCTGCCAGCGCAAAAGGCGACCCGCGGAGAAGTCACCCCTTTGCTAAGCCGCTAAGAATGTGAATAGGGCTGAACGTTCTCCAGCAGCTAATATATTAAAAGTGTTTTAAAAAAGTAAAAAAATATAACGTACTTTATAGGCAAGTTGCTTACACACCTAAGTTGCTTACTTTTGCTAAAACCCTACTACACTACTTTTCTTACACTAATGCATTCCTAACAACACTACTTAGATATGTTAAAAGAACATTAGATGTAGCTTACACTCTAGGCTTTTAAATAAAATGTAATACTTTTTAAGCAATATGCTGCAGCTATCTACAGAGTTTTTTAAAAGATAATAAGCAACTAACGCACTAAATAACCTTTTTAAGCTAATTATACAGCTAACTTATAAAAGCTAGATAATAATAAGAAGCAGGTAATTATGTAGCACATACTTAAGCTAAATGCGCAAGGATTTCCCCCCTAACTAGCAGCTATAGCTAATATAGCTAATTCTTTACATGCTAAGCATAATATAGGCTATGTTAGCATAAACTAGCCTAATACATTTATTAAGTGTTACTTAAAGCTTAAAGTAAAGTTTAAGTGTAAGTATAACTATAAAAAAGCTTTTTATAAAAATCTTATAACGTATCTAACAGGTTGGCTAGCTATACAGGTTGGCTAGCCACTTTTGCTAAGCCTCTACCACACTCTACCTATCTACATAATGCCTTAACAATAACACTAAATTAAATCTTCTAAAGAACATTAAATATAGCTTGCTGTTTAAGCTTTTAAATAAAACTTAAAACTTTCTTTATAACACGCTATATGTAAGGCCGAGATGGTGCTTACGTGCGACGGGTATATATACTATTCTGTACGCAATAATTAACTGTTGGTTGATTATTCGCACCTTTTTGGTTGTATTGGCGTAGTGGTACAGAGCTCCGTCCTTACATAATAATCAACCAACAGCGGGGTACGGTCGGTGTTCGACCCCCACCTCGGTCAGCTTTAAGCCAGTTTTTAGACTGAAACGTGAGGCGGCCTCTTCTGGCGCCACGTTGTTGCTGCTGGAAGGTCTAGTGTATATGGCTTAGCTGGCGTGGGCCACTAAGCGTCGTTATTTATCCCGCGCCTCTGAGCCGCAGGTGGTCAGCCTCTGGCCGGTAACCGAGACATGCGCATAGGCGCCTCTGAGCTGCGGGTAGGTCATGTGACGCCTGGGACATGCGTCTGCTAAGAAGGGGGATAATGTAAGGCCGAGATGGTGCTTACGTGCGACGGGTGTATATACTATTCTGTACGCAATAATTAACTGTTGGTTGATTATTCGCACCTTTTGTCACGATTGTGCACGAGTAAGGTTATAGAGCTTCACAGAGGTCTAGTTCAATTACTACGTGAGGTATCATGGTAGGTACAAGACGTTGTGTGAGGAACAGGAAGGTTTAGGAGGAAATTAATAATTAAATACTTAGCTTAAAAGTCTAAGCGCTTTAGGTATAAATTAAGCCTGTTCTAGGTTTAGTTAGTGTTAAGGTAGTTTATGCTTAAGTTTATGTCTATGTTGTGTTATGTTTATGTTAGACGTGCACTAATAATACTCTAGTACGCGTCTAATACAGTTATGTCTAGGATCTGGGGAGGATACTGTGACAGTACCCCCCCCCTTATTAGGAAGGGAATCCTTTACATTAGTGGTTCCAGCATTAGGTTGTCTTTATTAGGGTACAGGTTTAGTTTGGATGGGTATTAGGCGTAGAATTAGGTTACTGCAGAGTTCTCTTGTAGGGCTTCTGCAGGTTCCTACAACAGTTTGTTGTATCTAGTCTATTTTATAAGGTATTTATAAATACGTTTTTTCTTATTAAACTAGATCTATTTAACGTCTTCTATAATGTATTCTAGTTTGTTATTTATAATAATAGGTTTAGGTGGCAGGTTTAGCTGTCTAGGTAGATAGTTAGATTTAGGGGCTACTTAGCGCAGCAACAATACGTGGAACACAGGGTGTATCTTTATGCTGTTAGGTAGGATTAATTAGTAAGCATGTAATAAGACTATATAAGCTACTGTAAAGGGGCTAAGGTTCTTTTAATTAAGTTTCTTTAATTATTAGTTTATTTAGATATTTCTAGTGTCTAGCTAGACCTTCTTGCTAGCTGCATATGCAGGGGCAGGGGTTTAGAATTAGTTTACGTACTCTTATTAAAGAGCTTAAGCCTATGTAAGCTTTTTATAAATATATTTAAATATATTTTAGATTTTGTTAATAAGTTTATTTACATCTATTACTTGTACAGATTAATAAGTTAGTTAAGGGGTATTTAAAAGTAGTTTAAATTTTATTTAAGGGTAGTATCTATAGTTTGCTAAGAACAGGGATACTTATGTTAATTTAAATATTATGTTATTAGCTTTAAACTGTGCTGTAGCTAACTATTTTACCTAGTTATCCTACTAGTAGTTTATATACACTTATAAGACTTATTTTATTACAGTGTTTACATTCTTAGTCTAGCTATTAGTCTCTAGGTAAAAAGCTGTAAATAAATAGAAGACAATTTAGAGCTATTTACAGAGTTTGTTCTAGAAGGCTAAGACAAACTGTGTACCTCTATCTAATATAATTATGTTAGGTAGGCTATAGTAAACTTATACATATTAGTAGAATAACTAGGCTATATTAGGGGCAGTTATAGAGGAACATAGTATTAAGTGTTAATACTTAGTTAAGTAATTAATAACTACTATAATATTTATGTACTTTTTAGATAGAAGTAGGTTTATAATAAAATTAATTAATATATCTTTCTAAGCTTGTTTAGAGATTAGAAGTAGTTTAAGTAGGCTATTATACCTTTCTTAAAAGGCCTTTGCTTTACAGTAAGTATAGCAACATAATACATATTAGCGTACAGTATAGAACATGCAGGGCTAGTAGTACTCTCTCTGTAGTAGGTTAAGAGTCTTTCCTCTGCCTAGGTGTTCTCTAACAGGCAAGTTGTGTACAATTTAGAGTAGTTTAATTCTTAGTTTATTAGAATTAAAAATTATAAGTTAGTTATAGTAATATAGCTTACTATTTTAGTTTTTATAGTTAGCTAGTGTTACCTTTTTTAACTAACTAGCGCTGTTTTAGAGTAGGTCTAAAGTTTTTTAAATAAATTTATTATTTAGATACTTATTAGTAATAATTTAATTAATTATCTAATTTGTTTTGTTTAAGTTAAGGTTTAAAAATAGCTTAAGTTAAAGTAAAGTTTAGTGTTAAGCTTTTTACACTTTTTTTTAAGCAAAGATGTTTTAGGATTGCCTTATAAAAGCATCTAGTTTCTCTCTATCTTAACTAGAATAATAAGTAATCTTAAAATTAAAATAAGATAAGTATTTAAACTAATAGGCTTATTAGTAGCTAAGTTATTTTATAGTTACAAAGTACTATAAGTTTTTATAGTTAAATAGGACCTATATTAGATGCGCTGCACTTTCTAGTTTAGGTTGCTATTATTTAAAGCAGTGTACTATAGCAAGTAATTCTTTATTATAGATCTTATAATTACTTTTTATAGGACTTATTCTTTTTAAGAAATATGTAATAGGCTTAATAGTCTTATCTAGCTTAGTCTAAGAAAGAACTTCTGCTACTACATAGTCTAAAGCATTAGCTTCTACAAGTATTAGTAGTTTAGAGTTAAAGTAGTAGAGTATTAAGGCTTTAGTAAAGGCTTTCTTTAGCTAGTTAAAAGACTATTAGTAATTTAAGTTAAAGTTAAATTAAATTTTTTTTTTAGTAAGTGTAATTATAAAGCTTACTTACTATAAAAAGTTGTTAATAAATTATTAGTAAAAGTTAGTAAATCTTATAAAAGCTTAAACATTCTTTATATTTTTTAAGTATTACTAATCTAGTACAGTTTAAACTTTAATAGGGTCTATTTAGATGCTATTTATAAAGATTACATATCTTAAATATGTAACTTTTAATTAGTAAAACTTGCATTTATCTACATTAAGTTATAGACCTGCTTCTTCTATAGCTTTTAGCACTAGGCGTACATGCTATTTATGCTCTAAAAGGCTATTACTGTAGATTAGAATATTATTAATATACATAGTGCAGAACACATCTAAGTAGGGTTAGAGCAAGTTATTTATAAAATGTTAAAAAGTACTAGGCGTGTTAGCTAAGCTAAAGGGCATTACTAGGTACTTAAATAGTCTGTATTAGGTTTAAAACACTATTAGCTACTTATTACCTTTTACTATCTTTAGCTTATTAAAGGTAGTAATAATATCTAACTTTATAAAATACTTTACTTTACTTAGTTAGCTTAAAGTTTTTTATAAAAAAGAAATTAAGTATTAGTTTTTAATAGTAACAGTGTTTAGTCTTTAGTAGTTAACATAAAATTAAAGCTTACTTTTAAGTTTTTTTATAAATAGTATAAGTAACACTACTAGTAAGAAGCTAGCTTAAATAAACCCTTTTTTTAGGTTCTTATTAAGGTATTTTTAAAGCACTTTTAATTTATTTAGTAACATTCTATATAGTAGCTTATAACTAGGTTGTTTACTAGGCTTAAGAGTTATCTAGTAATTATATAGACATTATATTAAAAGCTTATTAGACTTATCTTAAAAAAAGACATATAATAAGTTATAGTAGTCTTAAAAGACTATTATCTTTAGGTTAGTGCGTTTTTAAGAAGCTAGAGCTTAGTCTATATTAGAAATTATAACTATGTAGATTTTATAATCTAGTTATTAAGCTAGAGTTATAAATAGGGCAGGTCTTATGTAGTAGATGTCTATTTACTGTTTAAGTTCTAGTTTATGTCTAAATTAAGTAAGTAAAGATTCTAAAAAAGCTTTTTTTTCTTTAAGTTTAAGCAGTTATTAAATTATTTTATATAGCCTATTTTAGTAAAAGGCCTAGCTTATTAGCCTTACTTAAGTAGTTTTTTTCTAGGTTATTAAGAAGTAGGTCTAGAGACCTTTTATATTAAGTGCTACTTAGGTGTTGTTTAAGTGTAAGTGTAAGTATACATCTTAGCATTAAAAAAAGTTAAAGTTTAAAACTTACTTTTAGTAATTAAAGGCAACCTTATGCTAATACAGCTATAGTTGTTCTAGAATTAGGTTATAATGTTCTATGTTTATTACATAGAGCTTAATCTACTTCTTATAGTGTTAGTAGGTAATTATAATAGTTGTAGTATAAAAAATAAAACCTTTTTTAAGTTATTTTTTATTAAATTTAGTTAGGTAAATTATTTAGGTAAGTAGTGTTAATTAAAGATTTAGTTTATGCACTAGTTCTTTATTAATATAACTTATACTGTTTACTTCTAAGTTAATAAAAGCCTATATTAGGGCTAATATAGTTTTTTATTATAAATATATAAAAATATTAACTTAGTACTTTTAGTTATTAGTAGGGGACTTAGCTTATAAGTTAGCAAAGATCTAGTGTTAAATTAGTTCTAGAGGGTAACTTAGCCCTAGAACAAGCCTTTTTGCAGGCTTCTACTGCTATAGCTGCAGCTATGTTAAAAGTAGTAAAAAAAATTAAAGCTTAAATATAAGTTAAAGCCCTTATAAAAATAAGATTAGAATAGTAAGAATTTTTAATAAGTGCTAGCAGCGCTACTTGCGTAGACTTAAAGAAAAAGAATAAAGTAGTTTTAAAAAATATAACTATGCTTACTACACTTAAAGTATTAACTTTTTTTTTTATAATTTTTACACTTTCTAGAACTAACTAGAGCATAATTTAAATTAATTTTTATTATGTTAGAGTTCTTATTTATAACTGCGCTAGTTTAGGGGTGTATTAGGGCTTGTACAGGGAGGAACCTTATGTTATTATTATAGGTAGCAATTAGGTTTACATACGCATTAAGGTTGTTTAGAAGGGGTTCTCCTACTATAGCGTGTTATAGTTTAGTTAAAAGGGAGTTATATAAGGCTGTAATTAGACCTATTTTGTTTAGGCTTGTATTAAATGTAAGTTAGTAGAACTTAGTAAAGTGTAAAGTAAAGCTTTTTTTTTTTTATTATAAAGTGTTTAGGTAACTTAGGGCTATTAACTTTTTATTTAAGTCTTTATAAGTTACTTATAAAAACGCTATAAATTAATCTAAGTTAATAATATTTATAAACTAGCCTAGTACATTTGTGAAGTGTTATTTAGAGCTTAAAGTAACGTTTAAGCGTAAGTACAACTATAAGAGAGCTCTCTGCGAGAGTCCTAGGGTAATTTAGGGCAGGTTTAGCCTTGTAGAGAATATTAAAGCTAAGTATAGCATCTAAGATGATAACATGTACAACTTTAGCAAGACAGGGTTTATAATTAGCTAGATATCTCTTAACTATACTTGCGCTTAAAACTT
>NW_022985215.1:362519-368257 GCF_010093535.1 Lindgomyces ingoldianus | reverse complement strand
GTTTAGTGGGGTCTTGGCAAAAGTGAGCGACTTAGGTGTGTGAGCAACTCGCCTATGAAGTACGTTACTACTTATTAATAATAAGCTCTAGCAGTTGTAAACTCTAAGCAATACTTTTAAATTTAAGTTATAATTAATGCTTATAAAGGTAAAAATTTAGAGGCATATAAATAGCTTACTAATGTTTATAGTAAAGGCCTTTAAAAAGGTTTTAAAGAGGGCAGCAATTATTGCGCATAAGCTAGTGTTAGCGTAAAAAGAGATTATAAAGCTTTAAGCAGTAAATAAAGCTGCTATATAACATAGATTGCATAAAAGAAAGCAGATTTAGGTAAAAAAGACTTTAATAGTTAAGGATAGAGCTTGTCTAACTGCTTTAAAGGAGTTTAGAGCGCGTAGTAATAGAAAGAAGCTAAAGACATAAGTGCGCGCTAAAGAAAGTAAGCTAAGTTAAAGGTAATATAGGCAGTGCAATTAAACTAGGCATAACTTATATACATGTAAGAAAGTAGTAGAAGTAGACTCTAAATAATATCTTATGTTATATTACTTTATACAAGGCTAAAGTAGGCTGTTTTGCGCTAGAATAGAGTAGTTTTAGTAGAGGCTTAGCAAAAGTAGCTGGCTAAGCCGTGTAGCTAGCTAACCTGTTAGGTACGTTAGTAATTTAAGGCTAGTTTAACTTTATAAAGAATATTAAAGCTAAGTATAGCATCTATAATAATACTATGTACAACTTTAATAAGACAAAGTGTATAATAGGCTAGATATTTACTAGAGTAGTTATTATAGGTTTAGAAAGATAAGGACAGCTAAAAGTAGTCTAGCTAGGTAACTAAGAGTAGACAACAGCTATCTAGAGCATTAATGCTAAAAAGTAGGCTATTTTGCTTTTAATTATTTTTTAGAGTAGCAACTACTTTTTAAACTAGTATAAGAAAGAAAATTTACTTTAAACTTAAGTTATTACAATCTCTAAGCATAGCTAGACTACTAATTAGCTTAGTCTAGACTAGTTAAAGCACTTTAACATGTATATAAAAAAGTGTACTGTTAGCAGCTACTGTCTGCTAGTTATTAACAGCTATAAAAGCTATAACTTACTTTATTTTTAGTAATACTATAAAGATAATAAGATTATTACTATTTATATACTTTTTTACTTATTACACCTCTTATAGCTACTTAATGTAAGTTATTTTACTTTTTTAAAAAAGTGTATAAGTACTAAGCTAAAAACCTTATACATAACTAGATTACTTATATTATAAAAATAAAGTTTTTACTATACTTTAAAGTAGCTTATAATGCTGTAATTACTTCTAGTAATATCTAAAAAGAGTTCTAAAGCGCTAGATTAGTTCCTTTTAACTTATAATAAGTTATAATAGGCTTTAATGTAAAGTTGCGCACTCTATTACTACTACTACTTATATATAATAAGCTCTAGCAGTTGTAAACTCTAAGTAATACTTTAAAACTTAAGTTATCATTAATGCTTATAAAAATAAAAATTTAAAAGTATATAAATAGTTTACTAACTTTTATAGTTAAGGCGTTTAACAAGGTCTTAAAAAGGGCAGTAATAATTACGCATAAGCTAGTGTTAGCATAATAAAAAATTACTAAGCTTTAAATAGCTAATAAGGCTACTACATAATATAAATTATATAAAAGAAAGTAGATTAAAGTAAAAAAGACCTTAATAATTTAAAAAGGCTTACACTTAACAGCTCTAAAGGAGTTTAAAGCGCATAGTAATAAGAAGAAGGTAAAGAAGCAGGTGTAAGCTAAAGTAGGTAAGCTATTCTAAAGGCGCTGCAGATAGTGTAATTAGACTAGGCATAACACATAAACATGTAAGCAAAAAGCAGAAGTAGTATCTAAATAATATTCTAGGCTGTACTGTACTATATAGTGCTAGAGCAGGTTGTTATAGGCTATAATAGAGTTTGTTAGAGTGGAGTCTTAGCAAAAGTAAGCGACTTAGGTGTGTAAGCAACTCGCTTGTGAAGTGCGTTATAGTAAAAAATTAAATTATAAACTTTTTAAAAAAAACACAGTAACTTAATAAATTAAGTATAGCTACTTTTACTTTATTCTTTTTTTACTTAAGGTTTTTTTAATAAGAGGTGTTTAATAGCGCTATAGAAATAAAAAGATAACATAGCTTATTTAGACCTATGATTTTTTATTTAGACTAAGTAAAGCTATTTTAGCATAGAATAGCTTACTAGAGTTAAAAAGAGGGTTATTTTAACCTAAAGAAATCTATTATATAGAAGAAATACACATTCTAGCCTAAAATAACCTATACTAGTAAGAAGAAAGTAGAGTTTAAGTCTAGTAGAACATTCTAAGATTTTTAGAATAAAAAAGCTATAAAGTAAGTAAGCTAAAAGTAAATTAATTTATTACTACTTAAATAGTTACACTTTAAGTCTAAAAAACTTAATATAAAAGCATTTAACTTGATTAAAAAGAAAAGAAAAAAGCTAAAGCTAAAAAACTTAAAACTACACTATACTATGCATTCTTAACTATTTTTACTATAAGATGCGCTAGATCACACTAGATTGTGCTATTAGAGCCCTAGGTTAGACATTAAGATCCTCTATAGGTAAATTTATAACAGTAGAATAACTATTGAGATATTTCTTATTATACCTAGTTAGCTACTTTTTTTTAGCTAAAGTTTAATTCTAACTAGCTTTATTCTTAATATTATTAGCTTTATTATACTTTTTAAATACATAGTAGATTGCATTAGTAGCTTTAGTAATATAGACACCTTTAACACTATATTTTTTTATTATGCTAGTTAGCGCTAGAATAGTTAAAAATAGCGCACACTTACTTTTTTAAATAAAGTTATTATAGCTTTATTTTTATTAAAGTTTTTTTTAAGCACTTTACACTTTTTTTTAAGTAATATTAGCTTTAGAGTAGGCGCGCTTTTTAAAAACAAATCTAGTCTTAGCAATTTTACCTATAACGCTACTATGCGTGTATAGATAGTTATTGTAAGGCCGGGATAGCGCTTACGTGTAAGGCCGAGATGGTGCTTACGTGCGACGGGTATATATACTATTCTGTACGCAATAATTAACTGTTGGTTGATTATTCGCACCTTTTTAGTTGTATTAGCGTAGTGGTGCGGAGCCCTGTCCTTACAGTTATTATAGAGGATTTTATTTTTACTGTAAACTATTAAGAGCTAAAATAGAGCTAATTAAGCTAGATTATGCTATAATAGAAAGACTTATACTTAAAAAAACTAAATAATAGTGTTTACTTATAACATAACTATTATATTAGCCTACGCTAACTAAGTAGGGTTAAGTAGATTAATAAAAGCTAAAATATTAAGTATAGTGTCTTTAAAAGCTTATTATTTAGGTTTAAAAAAGATAGAGAGCTATGTAGAGTTAGCTTAGACAGTGTTAGATATGCGCATCTACTGTTAAGACAGGAGAAACGCTTGACAAAAGCTGCTACATAGTACAAGCAATAAGCTTAAACAGTATGTTGCTGCAAATTGCTGCATGTTGCAAGCTAGTCGCGTATAAGGCAAGTGCGCGAGGGACTTGGATCGGAAAAACAAAAGCTGAGCAACACGAGTAGAGCAGAAAAAGGATTAATAAATTAAGACAATTAATCATCATCCTATACAGAATATCCAAACCCATTATTCATCTCAGGAAGCCTAGAAACAGTGCTTCAATCTGACAGACAGACTGCGTGTAAATACGCTGAAAAGAGCTAGAATACACACTTTAAAGCACTTTTTACTAAATTTAAAGTAATAAGTACACTTAGTGTACTTAAATTTTTTTTTATGCTATAACATAACTTATTATTTACAAGTTGTCGCGTACACTGAGAGCCTTGGCTGGGGCTCGGAGCCTAGAGCGCAGCTCGGAGCCTGGGGCGCAGCTCGGGATCTGGAGATATTATGTTCCGAAGCTCGGTGTATATAAGGAGAGCCCCCATCTCTCTTAGATAAGGAGTTACTTCATCCGATCTTCTAAACAGCTCTGCTAGGCTATTTTATCCTCTACAGTTATGGGCCTAGCGCTTTAAGAACCTAGGATAATTCTCCCTGCGTAACTATATCGCTAGCAAAAGCTGTTTAGAAGCTCTCTTATCCTTATTACCTTTAAAGCCCACGTTATAGCTAATTAAGATGCTCCTCTCCTAATAGGCGCGTACTAGCTTAAGGACTACGTAAGCTGGCCTCTCTAGTTTATCTAGCTCTAGTTCTATGCTCTTAGCAAAAACCTATCGGATATGATTAATCTAGGTAGACTAGACGCTCTAAATCCTATGGACAGCGCTCTAGAGATGCCTACACTTAGAGTAATTACTACTAAGAACTCTTTAGAGAAGGCTAACGTATAGTACTAGACTAATATTACTAAGTACTAAGCTTAATTAAGCAACTAGGCTTCCTACCTAACGTGTTTTTAGATAATTTAAAACTAAGTTAATGCAACTATTGCACTACAGCTCTTAGAACTTATAATAATATAGCTTATATTAAAGAACTAATCCACCCTATAGGCACTTATATAAGCTTTAAAATAACAGCTAGTACTAATAAACATAAGCATAAAGAATCTTATATAAGTAAAGTATAAAGCTTACTTTACTAAAGTAAAGTATAGCACTATAACTTTAAAAGCTTAGTACTTGCAGTAGCACTTTTTATACACTAAGGTAAAAACCTACAAGATTCTTAATGTAGAAGGCTAGCTAGCTGCATAAGACTTTCTAGACGCTCTAGTTCTAAAGCCTGCACTAGACTAGGCGCTTTTTATGCACTAAAAGGTTATAGAAGCTAGCAGACTTAGTAAAAAACTTTTAATAATTTAAAAAATTAGTAAGATCTTTTTAATAATGCTTTAAAAGCACTCTCTACACGTAAGTAACTAAAGCATAGGTATATTTACAACATAACGTACTTCATAGGCGAGTTGCTCACACACCTGAGTCGCTTACTTTTGCCAAGACCCTACTAAACCACTCTTCCTACACTAATGCATTCCCTATAACACTACTTAGACGCGCTAAAAGAATGTTAGATACAGCTTACACTCTAAGCTTTTAAATAAGACATAAAACTCTTAAAGAAATGTGCTGTAGCTATATATAAAGTTCTGTAAAAAATAATAAATAACTATAGCGCTAGACAACCTTTACAAGCTAATTCTACAGCTAAATTATAAAGGCTAGGTAATAAAAAGAAGCAGGTAATTATTAAGACTATACTTAAGCTATATGCGCAAGGAATTTCCCCTTAGATAGCATTTATGGCTAATATAGCTAATTCTTTGCGCGCTAAGCGTAATCTAGGCTATGTTTGCATAAACTAGCCTAGTACGTTTGTAAAGCGTTATTTAAAGCTTAAAGTAAAGTTTTAAGCGTAAGTATAGTTAAAAGATATCTAGCTAATTATAAACCCTGTCTTGCTAAAGTTGTACGTGTTATTATCCTAGATGCTATACTTAGCTTTAATATTCTCTATAAGGCTAAACCTGCCCTAAATTACCCTAGGACTCTTGCAGAGGGCTCTCTTATAGTTGTACTTACACTTAAACGTTACTTTAAGCTTTAAATAACGCTTCACAAATGTACTAGGCTAGTTTATGCGAACATAGCCTAGATTACGCTTAGCGCGCAAAGAATTAGCTATATTAGCTATAAATGCTATCTAAGGGGAAATTCCTTGCGCATAT
>NW_022985215.1:294435-362509 GCF_010093535.1 Lindgomyces ingoldianus | reverse complement strand
TTTAAAAGCTTAGAGCGTAAGCTGTATCTAACATTCTTTTAGCGCGTCTAAGTAGTGTTGTGGGGAATGCATTAGTGTAGGAAGGGTAGTTTAGTAGGGTCTTGGCAAAAGTAAGCAACTCAGGTGTGTGAGCAACTCGCCCATGAAGTACGTTATAGTAAACAATTAAACAATAATTTAGCCTAATCTATTTTAGCCTAATTAAGCTACCTATGCTTATATAGAGCTTTAGAGTAATCCCTTTATTTATAAAAAGTAGTAGACTGTAAAGACTTTACATTAGCAGTTACTAGAAAGCTAAAAAAGCTTAGTAAAACTGCACACTAGAAGATTCTTAAAAGGCTTAAGTAAGTGCAGCATAAAAAAGTAAAGGCTATACTGCTTAAAAAAAGCTGTATAATTCTAAATAGAGCCTTCTCTACTTTAAAAGCTATTAAAGGATTAAATAAGCTAGTATTCTTAAGAAGCATTATTACTGCAGTTATTAACCTAGCGCTTTTAGTAAAACTAAAAATGCACATAACTATAAATTTTAACGCTTACCTACTTTTTATAAGCATAATTCTAGATAATAGAAATGCTACGCACTTAGTAAATAGTATAGAGCTACTTATACCTAGGTTATTTAAAAAAGCTTAAAGTTTATATATAGTAAAAGCTAGCACTTAGTTATTTCTAATCTAGGGAACAGAAACTAGAAAGCTTAAAGAAGTGTTAAATAAAGTATAAAAAAAGCGCATAGAAGATCTTACACTATAAAAGGTAGTTATAGTAAAAGGATTTTACATTAATATTATCTTAAAAGCTTATTTAAAAGAAAAAGGACTATAGTATTTAAAACTTAACTATACACTGCGCATAAGCATGCTAGAAAAGAATAGAGTACTTATAACACTTTACTAAGAACCTAACCTTATGTTTATTAAATATAAAGCTGTCTCTTTTTACTTACTAGTGCAAAGTGTGCTTTTAAAATGCTAACACTTATAGACTATATTTTTATACTTAGACTTAGAAGAGCTTTAGCATGCGTGCGCAGGACACCTAGGCTTTAAAGCTCTATAGTCTCTAGTTAAAAGCGTAAGAAATGTATAAATAATAGGTATAAAGTAGGTATACTATAGGCACTGCGTAATAACCTATGCTAAGCAGGTTATATTAAGAAGACTAAAAGAGCAAGCTCTCTACTTCTTCTAGAAAGTTACATAGAACATGTTTAATATGCTATTAGAGCGCAGCAAAGCTCTATAAATAATAATTATTAAGGATAAATATAGTAGTAAAATCTTTTTATACTTTTTTTAGGTAAAAACACTCTTAGAAATCTAAAAAGTAATAAAGAACTTTAAGAGCATAGTGTCTAACTAATATAAGCTCTAGATTAGCAAAATATAGTAAGACAATAACACTACTACACTCCTTTAGTATAAAAAGGTAAAGTATAAGCTCTAAGTAAAGAAATCTAGCATTAATATTAAAAGCTTTTTACTATACACTTATAAGCTAAATAAAGCTGTAGAAAAAGCTAAATAAAAGATAATTATAAAGTCTATTAAGATAAGAAGCAGCGTAGGACTCTCTAAGAAGCTCTAGCTAGAGGTAGTAGACACAGCAACATAGCTATATAATATAAGCCTGTCGCACGCATATAACCTATGCTTACTAAATAAAGTTTTAAACATATAGTTTACTAATTACTTTAGATACTATAAGCTAAAGTAGGTAAGAAGTGCTACAGCTAATTTAAGGCCTAATTAGAGTAGGATATACGCATATAGCTGTTGCGCTTACCTACTTAATAAAGAGTCAGCAGCTAGGCGTTAGAAGTAAAGCTTTAAAGTAACTTTATAAGGCTATATAGAATATCTTGTAGGCTACAGAGCTTTAAATGTCTTTAGAATATAGGTCTTATTACTTAACTAGGTAACGTACTTTACAGGCAAGTTGCTTACACGCCTAAGTTGCTTACTTTTGCTAAGACTCTACTAAACTACTTTTCCTACACTAATGCATTCCTAACAACACTACTTAGACGCGCTAAAAGAACATTAGATACAGCTTACACTTTAAGCTTTTAAAGAAGACATAAAACTCTTAAAGAAACTATTAGATTAAAGCACTGTTTCTAGGCTTCCTAAGATGAATGATGGGTTTTTAGATATAATGTATAGGATGATGATTTATTGTATTGATTAATTAATTTTTTTTGTCTGCTCTGCTTGTGTTGCTCAGCTTTGTTTTTTCAGTCTGAGTCCCTCGCGCACTAGCCCTATGCGCGACTAGCTTGCAACATGCAGTAATTTACAGTAACATACTGTTTAAGCTTATTGCTTGTACTATGTAGCAGCTTTTGTCTAGCGTTCCTCCTGTCTTAACAGTAGGTGCGCATATCTAACACACCCTCTTAGCTTAGACATGCTTTAAGCTAGTTTCTAATTACGCAACCTTAGTATGCTTCTAGAGCTTCTATTTTTACTTTAATTTCTTCTATATCTGCTTCCTAACTAACTATCCTCTCTCTAATGTTAACTAGCTAAATTTGCTAAAGAAAGCTTAGCTATTTACTAGCTAGAAGCGCTTTAGTAAGTCTGTCTGCAAGCATCTTACTAGAGGGTACATAGACAACTTTAATTATTTATTAAGAGACTTCCTGTTAGAGCTAGTAGTTATAGATGTTAACATGTTAGAGCTTAGTTTAAAGTTAAGATATCTTTTTATTTACTAGTTAAATTATCTACTTATTATTACACTAAATTATAATAGTTAAATTAAGCAGGTTAACTTATAGTTTATTAAGAAGCATTTTATAAACATAGCTTTCTTAGCAACTTAAAATAGTGCAAGTAATTCTGCTTTTATTGTTAATATTATAACTATATTTTGTTTATTTACTTACTATATAATCTATCTACTAAATAGTTAAATAATGTAGGTCTAAGAGCTTTTTTTATTTAGTGTATTATCTATAAATAACACATTGCTTACTACTATAAAGTAGTCTTCTCTTTTTAATTAGAGTGCGTACGTCTATGTTGCATGTAGGTATAGAATAACTTAATTAGCTACATTCTAATAGTTAGATGTAGGATTTGTAAGAAACTGTGTAAGGTGTAATGTAGTAAAGGCAATGTTTAGTTTTATAGTAACTACTATAAAGAGTAGAGATCTAATCTTCTGCTAATATTAATTTACTTTTAATAAAGTTATAAAACTAAATTATAGCATAAGTTTAATTCTACTTTTAAGTATAGTATGCTGTAGGTGTTTTCTGTTAGCTAGCCTAGCTATCTTATTAATATATAAGGCTTATAATAGCTAAATTATTTATTACTATTAATCTTTAATAATCTTAACTCTTAGAAACTATTATAAGTCCTTGCCTTTAATTAGGGTATACTTCTTTTATAACTAGTCTACTACACACTGTGCATCTACTTTAAAGCTTTTTTTATACGCAATAATAAGGTTATTTACATAAAAAAATATTCTAGCTTTAGTTATGTAGTAGAGTTTATGTAGAATAGCTAAAAACCTAAGGCCTTTAAAAGTTGTTATAAAATAGTGTTGCTAGAGTAGAAAAAAAATTTTAAGCTATGTAGTGCCTTTTAAAGCTTTAGTATTATACCTAGTTTCTAATAGCCTTTTAACCTTTGCATATAGGTATTACAGTTAATTGCTGCATGTATAAATATGTTAGTTATGTTATATTATTTAAACTTTAAGTTAAAGTGTGTAGATATTACTATTAGCATTTAAAATAAGTGTCCTGCTAGAGTAGCAGCGTAGGTATTTTATGTAGTAATGTTTCTTTATTAATTGCTATAGACTACTAGTTGCACTTTACATCTTTATAATTTATAGTGCTTATTAAGCTTATAAGTGTACACCTACATATAATCTAGAATTTGCTGTCTAGCTGCCTTAATTAGCTTTATCTAGACCTTTGTCTAGGATTTTATTGTCTAATAACTGTCTAGGTGTGTTTTTTCTGCTACCTTAAACATTTTATATAGAAAGTGCTTCTTTAGTTACTTTTAAGTTAATAGCAAAAGTAGTAGCTAGCTTTTATAAAGTGTCTTTCTTTTAAATAGTATTTTTATTAATGCTACTTTATTTAGCGTCTTACTGCTATGCTTTTCTATACTTTTAAATCTTATGCTAACTATAAAGGCTGCAGCCTATAGTATAGTTTTTAAAGACTTTATTTAGCTTAGCTTTAGTGCAGCTCTAGCTATTAACTACATAAGCAATGCTATAGGTAGCAGAGTATTTAGAGAAGACAGATAGTTATCTCTAATCTTTTTTCCTTAATAGTAGCCTAGTAGGTCTACTTTGTTAAAATTTAATATATTATTTATAGTGTTGTCTTTATAAAATAACTCTATCTTTAGCTAATAACTAGGTGTTAGAAGCTTAATTACTCTAATATATATAGTAATTTCCTTTACTATGTTATATATAAGGTTATTTATTAGGTCTTTAGGCTTACTGCTAAAAATTAAGTATTTATTAAAAATAAGATTATATGTATAAATTACTTTTACTAGTAGTAGTATCTATACGCAGTAGATGTTTAATAATTAGTACTTAACTAGATATCTAATCTATGCCTTTAGGTCTAGCTTTTATAGCTTAGATTTATTCTAATATGTGTTATTAGTTATTACAAATACTTTACAGCTATAGGCTTTTAAATTAACATAATAACTTTATTATTTAAACCTACTTATATAAAGAAGATCTTATATAGTATCTTCTAGGTATTAGCATAGTTTAGCGTTTAATTATATAAGTATACGCTAGTTTTAGTAATGTATAGCTATATGTTCTATAGTAGGTTAGCATCTAGTTGCATAGCCTATAACTTCTTCTTATTTACACCTTTTAAGCGTTTAGCTTCTCTGTTCTAGGCTTGTGTATCTAGTGCTAAAGGCTTAACAGTTATTCTATGTAATACTAGCTAGTGTTCTACTTCTAGTTTTACTATTATAATCTTATTATTAGCTTTAATAACTTTTATAGTAATATTATAACAGTTTTTTAAAAAAAGGATAAAAATTATAAAAGGTTTAATAATTAATTTAGTAACCCTATTGTCTTTAAAGTAAAAGTTCTACTAAAGGCTAGAATACTTATTAGTAATTAGCATTTAACTCTACTTTTTTATAATGCTTTATGCTTTATATATATAGAAATTAATTAATAGTCTTTTACTAGGTCTACTATTACTAATTTATAGTATAAAGTTAATTTATTATTGTATCTTAGCTCTACTACATAAGTTATATTACACTATTGTAATTTCTTTAATTTACACCCTCTTAGCTTACTATATAAAGTGTTTAAGTATAGCTAGTTTAGAGTGTCTAAGACACTTATGCTATAGCTCTACTAACGCCTTCTATAGACTATGTTTAGTTCTTATGTTAATTATGTGTGTATAATATAAGCCTTTTTATAGTAGATAGTACTCTAACACTTATTAGCTATAAATCTTTATAAGATCTTTAATTATTATCCTATCTAAGGCCTTTAAAGCAGTTAGCTCTGCTTATGTGTCCTACTAGATTCTTCTTTATTATAGTAGGTAAAACAAGACTAAGTTGCACAACAGGTCTAGGCACAGTGCAACATTATGTAGTATAAGACTATATACTTAACTATATATTCTATGCTTACTTTTTAAGCTTAGTGTAATTAATCTATAGCTTTAAATTTATACATAAAAGTTTTTAAACTAGATAAAGTCTTTTAGTGTTAGTAAATAATAGTTATAAATTTAATTAAAATTATTTATAATATAGCATATTAAGCTTAAGTTAAGAATAAATAATTCTTTTAGCAGATATCTGTTCTAGTTTAAATTAACTATAGCTAGCAATGTAGCTGCCTTAATTCTTAATACTGTCTAGCTTTTAAGTTAGTCTTCTTATATCTCTAGCGTAGATGTATATAAACTTTTTAAAATTAGTATCTTTAAATTATGTCTACACTGCCCTTTAAGTAGGCTATAAAATTTTAAGTTATGCTTATACTTTAATGCTATAAGCTTTTTAACTCTCTTATTTAGCATCTACTAGTGTAGTGCTTTGTCTAGATAGACATAAAAGTAATTCTTTAGTGCATAGATGTGTCTATATGTAGAACATTTAGTGCTTTCTGTTTTAGTAAGTTTCTAGCTTAAAAATAACTTTTTATTATCTTTTTAATAATATTAATGTTAAGGTCTACTTTGTTTTCTTAACATTATAACTTCTACACTACAGGTGTCTTTATTTATGCCTTAGGTAGTTTTTCTACTTTTAGTAAAATATAATAAGTTATTTGTTATAAAAGTAGCTTTATACTTTTTTATATATATTAAATAACTTAATATTATATGTTTTTAAAAGCGCTTTATTATTTCTTTTTAATTTATGTTTAGTGTAAACTGTCTACTTTCCTAAAAAGTTGTAGACTAATAAAGGGCAACTTTATTTATAGTAGTTAGAAAGTCCTTTATAACAGCATTAAACTGCGTTGTTTCTAGAACATTTTATGTCTCTACTTCTATAGCAGCGTAATTATACTCTGCTAGCTATAGGTTCTATGTGCTTATGTTTCTTAGCAGCTTTAAAAATGTATTATATTAGTTTTATGTGTGTTCTTGTTTAAATTAGTTATTAACACTAACTATAGCTTTAAGGTTTATAATCTACTATCTAAGTAGTTAATCTAGGGAACAGCATGTACGCTGCAGATGCAGGCTAACTATTAACTAGATAAAGGCAATAATTTATTAAAAGCTTAATTACTCTCTTTTATAATTATGTCTGTTACTCTTATGCTTATTAGCCTTAATTTTATAGTATTTAATAGCTTCTTTAAAGGCTCTAAGACTACTTATTAATAGCTTGTTTATATACATAGGCGTTTTAACATTAGTGTAACGGCGCAGGCAAGACAATGGGTCCGAATGCGGAGGGAATCCACTCAGAGGCATATGGGAGTGCGTGGGGACTCTGAACCTGGGAATGCCATTGACACCTATAGGCCTTGTACGAAAGGATATCAGAAAACTACCGAGCTAGCTACAGGGCGAGGTGCGACTAAATACATGAGGGAATAGAGGTAACAGCAGGGGTCGGGGCCAGGTCGGGGTCGTGGCCGATACGGGGGCCTTCCGGGCCATCCGAGATGGAACGATTCATGAGGATCGTTACAATTAGAGGCTAGTAAAAACTTAGCTATTAGCAGCATCTTTAGAGCTCTTAGTTTAGAGATCATTTAGATGGTTAACTTAGAATCTACTTGCGGCTAGATGCTGTGCGCTACACATCTTAATTGCAGCTGCATTATCCAGGCTCTGTAGTTGGTGTGGTCTCAAAGGACGACTGTCGCGTCTTAAGGAGGCTAGGTGGCTATTTTGTATTAATGGAGGCACTAAGACTCTTAATTGTTAGATTAAAGCACTGTTTCTAGGCTTCCTAAGATAAATAATAGGTTTTTAGATATAATGTATAGGATGATGATTTATTATATTAATTAATTAATTTTTTTTGTCTGCTCTGCTTGTGTTGCTTAGCTTTGTTTTTCCAGTCTAAGTCCCTCGCGCACTAGCCCTATGCGCGACTAGCTTGCAACATGCTGCAATTTGCAGCAACATACTGTTTAAGCTTATTGCTTGTACTATGTAGCAGCTTTTGTCCAGCGTTCCTCCTGTCTTAACAGTAGGTGCGCATATCTAACAGAAACATGCTGCAGCTATGTACAAAGTTTCTTAAAAGACAATAAATAACTACAGCGCTAGACAACCTTTACAAGCTAATTCTATAGCTAACTTATAGAGGCTAGGTAATAACAAGGAGCAGGTAATTACTCTGACTATACTTAAGCTATATATGTAAGGATTTTCCCCTTAGATAGCATTTATAGCTAATATAGCTAATTCTTTACACGCTAAGTGTAATCTAGGCCATGTTAGCATAAACTAGCCTAGTATGTTTATAAAGTGTTATTTAAAGCTTAAAGTAAAGTTTTAAGCGCAAGTATAGTTAATAGATATTTAGTCTATAATAAAGCATAATTTGCTAAAGTTGTACGTGTTATTATCTTAGATGCTATACTTAGCTTTAATATTCTCTATAAGGCTAAACCTGCTCTAAATTACTCTAGAACTCTTGCAGAGAGCTCTCTTATAGTTGTACTATGCTTAAACATTACTTTAAGCTCTAGATAACGCTTCTTAAACTTATAAACCTAGTTTATGCTAACATAGCCTAAATTACGCTTAGCGTGTAAAGAATTAGCTATATTAGCTATAAATGCTATCTAAGGGGAAAATCCTTACGCATATAGCTTAAGTATAGTCTTAACAATTACCTGCTTCTTATTATTGCCTAGCCTTTATAAGTTTACTATAGAATTAGCTTATAAAAGTTGTCTAGCGCTGTAGTTATTTATTGTCTTTTAAGAGATTCTGTACATAGCTGCAGCATGTTTCTTTAAGAGTTTTATGTCTTATTTAAAAGCTTAGAGCGTAAGCTGTACCTAATATTCTTTTAGCATGTCTAAGTAGTGTTGTTAGGAATGCATTAGTGTAGGAAGAGTAGTTTAGTAGGGTCTTAGCAAAAGTAAGCAACTTAGGTGTGTAAGCAACTTGCCTGTGAAGTACGTTAATTACTATAAGAAATATAGCTTTTAATAAAACATGCTTTTACAAGAATAAAAGTAATAAGCTAATTTTTTAGAAAAAAGCCTCTATAATTATTAAAATTTTTAATAAGTAAAGTAAGATTTATAATATAAGTAAAGCTGTTGCGTTTTGCTAAAAGGTTAACCTTCTAGCTAGCACAGCAGAAGAATATATGTAGATAGATAGCTGTATGCAACAAAAGCTTTTAAGCTTTTACTTTAAAAGTTAGATAAGAAGTAAAGTAATATACTAATTTAAAGACCCTAAAAGTGTAAGCTTAAAAGTGTAAAAACTAAAAAGTTTATTAAAACTAACATTAGCTAGCTAAAGAATTAGTACTTAGAAGTAGAAGTAACTACGTAGGTAATAAGCATAATAAGTAAGTTACTAAGAATTTACATAGTTTCTAATAAACATATAGCACTTATTACTCTAGAGCTAACTCTTAAGCTAGAGCTTACAGATAGCTCTATAACACACTTTATATAGAGTAGGCATAAGCATACTAGTAATCTCTAGGAAGTGCACTTAACTAAAGAAGTAAATTTACTAGGCTTATTAAGTTAAATAGCTAACTTACTAGTTAAAAAATTAACTTTTACTTTTTACACTAAAATATTATCATTTATAGCTCTAGTTAAAGCAGGTAAGGCACTCTTTAAGCGTGCGTATAATAAAAAGAGCTAAAGACTAGCTACATGCATAAGCTAAAGGATATAAAGGTAAGATTCTAATAACTTAGGTAAGCCTAAAGGTGTAAGAAGTAGAGGTATATATATAGCACTCTTAGAGAGAAGTAGTATACGCCTTACTCTAGTTAATCTAAAGCACTTTTAAATAAACTTTTTTAAAGCATTTATTATTTATAACAATATAGTGCTTAAAACATTTTATATAGTGTTTTTTATAGCTACTTTTTTAAGCAGCCTTAACTAAGAGCTTATAAGCTTCTAAAGAAACTTCTAAAATAAAAAAATCTATATAAATACTTATATAAAAATTTATTTAAAATTACAGCACAGAAAGAAATAGCTACCCTGCATAAAAAAGGCACTTAAAAAAGATTATATAAACTAAAGTAATGTTTAAACTACTTTTACTAAAGTAAGTATTTATATATAAATTTAACTAAAATAGATATTTTGCTAAATATAAAGCTTACATTTGCGTATATAGTAATCTCTAAAGTAAAGACTTACTTTAGTTAACCTATGCTGCTACTGTTACCGCTAGATTCTTTTAAATAGTAACAGTAATAGCTGCTTAATTTAACCTAGAGATTAAATAATATAATATTATAAGCATATTTTTAAACATGCACTATAAAAGTAAGCTAAAAGTAACATATAAGCTTTTAAAAAGCTTTATAAAGCCTAGTATATATGTTAAGCTTTTCTAAGCTCTATATAAACTACGCAACTTGCTAATTTTATAGTATTAAAAGCTTTTATATGCTTTTTAAAAGCTTAACTTTATATTATTTAAAAAGAAACTATGCTTATTTTGTAACTATAATTACTATATTTTACTTTTTTTATATAAATAATATACTTTATATTTATTACTATAATAATAAGTTAGAACCTTACTAATTAATTAGTGTAATTAAGAAAATGTATAAGCTAAAAAATTAAAGGCTATATAAATAGTTTCTAAAGATTAAAATAATTAACAATAAAAAGGCTAGAATAATTTAGCTAGTACATAACACATATATTAAAAAAGTAGTAAAGAAGTTTAACTTTATAGAAAGCGCGCTTTTTCTAAAGACTTTTTTACTAGTCAAAGAGGTTATAAGTAACTAAAGATTAGTAGTAAATTATAAAATTAAAAAATTCTAAGAGCATGTAAGATTAACACTATACACTATAATTATAGTGTGCCTTAATGTAGTGTTTACAGTATTCTAGCTCTTCTACTACCTAATAAACTTAAGAAAGTAGCACTTCTAGGTAGTAAACTAAGTAATTATGTACCTATATTACATAAGGTATACAGGCATATAGTATAGAGCACTAGAAGGTGTGCAACTTATTATATGTAAAGATATATATTTTACTAATTACATAAAAACTAAATAATTATCTTATAAATACATTATTCTACTTATTAAAAAACTAATTTTATAGAAAGTAGCTTTCTAGCTAATAGTAACTATATTTATAATAAAAGCTAAGCTGCTTACTTTAGCGCATATTATAATAAAATTACTAGCTTTAAAACACATCTTTAAAAACCTTACTCTAAAGCTAGGCACACTATAGTAAATTTACTATAATAACTAGTAAATAATCTAGTTAGTAGTAAAAGAAAACACTTAGATAACTACCTGCCTACACTACATTAATATCTAGAACATGTAGCTGCGCTAGAAGCACATAAAGAGATCTTTTAAAGTGCGCTATATTAAAATAAGTAATATGCTAGTAGATACACTTATAAAGTATAACGTACCTAACGGGTTGGCCGGCCAACCTGTGTGGCCGGCCAACCTGTTAGGTACGTTATACTAAAATAGTAATTTAAGCACTTTAAGTAGCTTCTTAACTTTAAAGACACATAAATAAGCTTTTAAAAGAAGAAAGTGTTAATTATTAATAGTAAAGACATTTTTATACTACTTAGAAATAAGAGTTTTATCTACTAGTAGGGACACTCCTCTAGGCTATGGAGTTTAAGTAGGGATTTAGTATAACGTACCTAACGGGTTGGCCGGCCACACGGGTTGGCCGGCCACTTTTGCCAAGCCCCTACTAAAACCACCCTATTCTCTCGCAAAACAGCCTACTTTAGCCTTATATAAAGTAATACAACATAAGATATTATTTAGAGTCTACTTCTACTACTTTTTTACACATACATAAGTTATGCCTAGTCTAATTGCACTACTTATATTACCTTTAACTTAGCTTACCTTCTTTAGTGTGTACCTGCGTCTTTAGCTTCTTTCTATTACTACGCGCTTTAAACTTCTTTAAAGTAGTTAGACAAGCCTTATTCTTAACTATTAAAGTTTTTTCTGCCTAAATTTACTTCTTTTTATGCAATTTATGTTACATAGCAGCCTTATTTACTACTTAAAGCTTTATAATTTTCTTTTACGCTAACACTAGCTTATGCGTAATAATTGCTGCCCTTTTTAAGACTTTCTTAAAGGCCTTTACTATAAATGTTAGTAAGCTATTTATATGCCTCTAAATTTTTACTTTTATAAGTATTAATTATAACCTAAATTTAAGAGTATTACTTAGAGTTTACAACTACTAGAGCTTATTATTAATAAGTAGTAGTAGTAATAAAGTACATAACTAGACATTAGAAGCTATTTTAACCTATTCTAGGTTAAATAAGACTAAACTAGCGCTTTAAAACCCTTCTTAGATATTACTAGAAGTAATTACTATATTATAAGTGTGTATAAAGCATAGTAGAAACTTAAGTTTTATAATGTAAGTAATTTAGTTACACATAAAATCTTTAGCTTAGCGCCTATACACCTTCTTTAAAAAGGCAAAACAACCTACATTAAGAGGCTATAAAAGGTGTAATAAGTGTAAAAGCATGTAGATAGTAATAATCTTATTCTTTTTATAGTACTGCTAGAAATTAAGCAAGTTATAGCTTTTATAGCTATTAATACTAAAAAGCTAATAAGCGCTTATAACTTTTTTCTTTATATGCTTATTAAAGTGCTTTAACTACTACAGCCTAAGCTTATTTATTATCTAGCTGTTTTTAAAGACTATAATAACCTAGTTCTAAGGCAGATTTTTTTTCTTATACTAAGTAAAATAGCTTACTTTATTATATTAATGCTTTAAATAACTATTATCTACTTTTTATTACTTTACTATATTACTTTTAGCTGTTCTTGTTTTTTTAAAGCTATAATAACTGCTCTAGTTAATATCTAGCCTATTATAAAGCTTAACTTATTAAGGTTATATGTGTCTTTATTTTAAATACTATACTTAGCTTTTATGTTAGCTACTAGGTAAAACTAGCCTTAAATAACCTTTAAATCTTTATAAAGCGCTTTTTTATAATTATACTTATAATTAAACTTTATTATAAACTTAGAGCAGTGCTTAACCTACATACTAGGCTAGTTTAAGCTAACCTAGCCTAGATTACGCTTTACGCGTAAGGAATTAGCTATATTAGCTATAGCTGTAAGCCTAAAGAGAAATCTGTGTGTAATAAGCTTAAGTATATACTTAATAATTACTTTTTTTTTAAGCTTAGTTAAATTTCTTAATTTAGGCTAGCATTTTGCTTCTAAAGGCTGTCTAGCGCGTTAATTACTTAGTGTTATGTAAAAGACATTATAGATAGCTATAGCATGTTATAAAAAAAGTTTTAAGTCTTATTTAAAAGCTTTAAGAGTAAGCTGTATCTAATGTTCTTTAGAAGATTTAATCTAGTGTTGTTGTTAAGGCATTATGTAGATAAGTAGAGTGTGGTAGGGGCTTGGCAAAAGTGGCCAGCCAACCTGTGTGGCCGGCCAACCCGTTAGGTACGTTATAAGATGTGTAAAAACATAGAACACTTAAACTATAAAGAGATTAATAAGCTTACCTAAGAGCTTCTTAGCGCGCTAGCAACGCGCTAGGAGCCTAGAGGAAACGTTACCCTGCTTCTTCCCCCCCCCTTCTTCTCTATCTTCTCTACCTTCTTTTTCTTCTTCTCTTCTTCCTTTTTCTTTTTCTTCTTCTTCTTCTTTTTCTTTACTACATCTTTTTTAAGCAGAGCTTAAAGAACTAGCTAAAGCTAAGACGCAGCCTATAGCCTGTTAGTCTAATCTAAGGTATAATGCATAATCTCTATGGAGAAGCTTACCTGCTTGTCCTTTATAATAAGAGCTGCAACAAAGCGCTGCGCATAGATAATAGTAATAGAAGGACTGTAAATAAGTTAAAAGCTAGATTACTTTACACACTGCTACAGGGCTTATAGCAGCAGGCAGCTGTGCCTAGAGGAATAGCGCTAGCAGCGTGAACTGCTAGTAGCAGAATTATAGCACTCCCTACTAGAGCGCCCTGCAAGCGCACTCTTTATGCAGCCTAGACAGGACTGCGCGCGGAGCGAACTAGAGGGAGGCCGGCGAGGAGTCGAGGCCGGAGCGGGGAGCGGGCGCTGGCGGGGGGTGGCGGGGGGTGGTAGGCGCGGGCTTGCGGGTGGTGGGCGCAGGCTTGCAGGCAGAGCGGCCCCGCAGAGCAGCAGCACGCAAGCAAGCAGCTCTTTTAGCTTTATTAAGCTACAGATGCACGTTAGCAGAGATTGCAGACAGGTTTAAAGTTGTTCTTAGAGCTTTTAAAAGCATTAACTTACACATAGCATGTTAGTTAGACTTACAGAAGAGAAGCTTAAGAAGCAGAAGAATTTATTTACCTCTGTTGCAGCAATTACAGCACGAACATGACCTGCGCTGCCTAGGGAAACAAGCATTGCGCTGCCTAGAGCAACAAGCACAAACACAGGGTAAACGCGCAGCGCTGCTCTAATAAGCTAAGTTAACGCTCTATGCAGGTAAGCTGCTGCGCAGCTCACCTAGGGGGTGTGTCGCGTACACTAAGAGCCTTAGCTAGGGCTTAGAGCCTAGGGCGCAGCTCAGGATCTGGAGATATGCTGTTCCGAAGCTCGGTGTATATAAGGAGAGCCCCCAGCTCTCTTAGATAAGGAGTCACTTCATCTAATCTTCTAAACAGCTACTGCCAGGCTATTTGTAAAGCTATGTAAGGCACTAGAGACATGAGGAACTGCATTAAATGTATTGCTAGAGGAGTCCTTTGCAGGAGTCTATATATATGCCATATAAGTAGGTGAGTTGTGGCAACAGGCTATGCTGAGATGCATACGACTATAGTGCTGACGCATAATCATTGTGTGACAACACATCTGACTATTGTGCGACTATGGTGACAACGCATCTAAGTGTCACTACTGCAAACACTATTTTATCCTCTACATAAGTATATAACAGCTACTACTCTTATCTATAATGCCTTTATAGGACATTTTATTAACGCATTAGATATAAAAGTTATTAAAGTATAAGTTTATATTAGTAAAAGCTAATTAATTTTTTTTTAAAAAAAACTATACCTAAATTATAATAAAGTAGGCTATAAAAGTTTATTTTAAAGTTATTTAGTAAAGTTAAGCATAAAAAAAGAAGCTAAGAGTAGATTAAATAATAAGTAGGTGTAAGTAAAGTAGAATAGAACTATTAAAGCTTGTTAGCACCCCTTTATACTAGATTACACTAGAGTAGCTTAGAGTGTACTTACTTGAAAAAGGTTAGAATCTTCTAAATTCTAACCTATAAAGAGAGTAAAGGTGTAAAGAAAATAGACTTCTAGGATAGTTAGACTCTATATATACTATCCTAACTACTACTCTACTAGTGTAAGATATACTGCCATTTTACTTTTACTTTTATTTTATACTTTTACTTTACTTTTACTTAAAGACTTTAAGTTGTTTTTAAATAAACTTATATAAAATTAACTAAAATAAGTAGAAGTAAGCCTTTAAAGCATTATATAACACTATATTATGCTACTTAGGCCTATTATTATCTGTTCTATCCTCTAAGTTGTAGGACTACTATAAGAGGGGATAATGTAAGGCTAGATGTCCTAGAACAGGCTAGTATAGCCTCACCTAACCTGTTTAGAGGTTATATAACCTATGCTTTGTATATAAGCATGAATCCTAACAAGTAAGGCTTAGCAGCGATTTGTCTCTCTTACAATACACTTCTATCTTTCTCTAAAAGCTTGCTTTTAGTGCTATCCGTGCTACTTACCATTCTATCTTTACATGCAACGCATGTAACTCTATGTATATAGTTTAAGATCCTAACTTTACTTAGAAGCTATAATTAATATTAAGTTTATTTTTTACATAGACTAAGTAGCATTACTACTTTTTGATAAGAAGCGATCTAATAACGTACTTCACAGGCAAGTTGCTCACACACCTAAGTTGCTTACTTTTGCTAAGACCCTACTAAACCACCCTTCCTACACTAATGCATTCCCTACAACACTACTTAGACAGGCTAAAAGAATGTTAGATACAGCTTAAGCTCTAAGCTTTTAAATAAGACATAAAACTCTTAAAAAAATGTGCTGCAGCTATATGCAGAGTCCTATAAAAGACAATAAATAACTACAGCGCTAGACAACCTTTACAAGCTAATTCTACAGCTAAATTATAGAGGCTGTGTCCGTACGCAGCAGCAGCGTCGCGGCCTGGATACAAGCGATCGCGCACGAGCAGGATCACGTATCTATGTCACATAATGCTTGTGCGCAAACCTCTATGCGCGAACATCTAGATATCCCCCTTTTCCTCTATATAGAGAAAAGACAAGAGTAATAGAACTAAAAATATGTTACTTTTACTTTACCTACTTTATATGCTGTGCACACTGTACACTACTTTTACTTTTACTACTTAAGTGCTTATACTATAAGCAGCTAGCTATTAGAGCCTATTTAACACTAATTAGTAGTTAATTTAATTAACTATAAATTAGTAAGAGTAATAATAAAGTACTTACACTTTATAAAGTACTTTATTTTATTACTTATTCTTTAAAAAGAGTAATAATAAAGCACTTACACTTTATAAAGTACTTTATTTAGTTACCTACTTTTTAAAATAGTAGATTAATTCTTTACATTATACAGCAAGCTCTGCTACTATATAAAGTAAAAAAGAGATAGTGTAAAATGCACACTAAAGCTATTAAAGGTACATAACCTAGTAGCTAGATAATAGTAGATTAATGCTTTATATTATACAGTAAGCTCTGCTACTATATAAAGTAAGAAGAAGATAGTGTAAAGCGCACACTAAAGCTATTAAAGCTGCACAACCTAGCAGCTAGATAATAGTAGTACCTGTGTTATCTACTAGAAAAGTAATTAACTATACTATTATAATAAAATCTTACTAGCAACTAATAACTTTGTGTAATAATAAAAAAAATAAGAAATAATTTCTATTATATAAATAACTTATAAAGGATATAGAGATATTAGAGGTAACACTATAAAATAAGACTAGCCTAAAGTACTAGAATAACAAAATTAACATATTAGAAGCTTTAATAAGCCTATAAACTTAATTATATATAAGTTATATAATTACTAATTTATATATAATAACTTAGAAAGGCGCTACTTTTCTAAGTTTATATATAAAAAATTTTAAAAAATAAACACTATAAAACTTTTTAGCACTTAGCTACATGTTTAAAAAAAAGCTTATATAAGTGCTAAAAAATAAAAGAATTATACTATAGCTAAGTAATAAATGTACTTAAGCCTAAAAGCTATATAATATAGCATAAGAAAAAGTAATTACACTAAAAAAGCTTTATACATAACCTTTATTACTATATAAGGCTCTACATAGAAGCAGACTAAACATAATGCTGCTATTAACACTAAACATACTAGCATTACTTGCTCTTACACTTTAGCTAGCACTACACTAATTACTATACAAATAATACATGCCACCCTACCTAACGCCTGCTCTACACCCTTAATTGTACACACTACTGCCTGCAGTAGTGTATGCACTACTAATACTACCTGCATAATCTATACTATATTATAACCTATATAAACTTCTACTTTAAAGGGAAACTACTAAAAAAAAACTTTTAGCAAATAAGATTATATAATTTTAAAAAGCATAAAAAAAATAATAACTATATAAGTTAACTATATAATATTTTTATAAATAAAATAAATTTTTTTATTAATCTATGTTAATAGCTAAATATTTAGAAAACTTAGTATATAGACATCTTTTTAGATATTTTAAAAGGTTAGGTAAATATGTACTATATGCACAACATAGGCCTTAGATATAACTAGAAGTATTTATATAACACCTTAAGTAGTTACTTTAACACTAATATAAACTATAGCTAGTACTAGACAGACTAGATAATAAGAACTTTTATATAATACTAATAAAAAAACTTTAATAAAAGTTTATATAAAGTCTTTAAAATAATAATTAATAAGCTTATGCTTATATAAAAAGCACTAAAAATAAAATTTTAAGAAGATATTCTACTACACACTACTATTATATAAGCCTATCCAGGATAACTAGAACTAGAACATACTATATTTACTATTAAGCTTTTATGCAAAGCCTTATTTAGCAACTTATAAGCCTTACTTTAAGTTACTATATACTAAAAAGTAAACTAATACCTTTAGAAACTACTTAATGTATACTATATAAACTACTAATATAACTCTACATAATAAGAGTCTATATAATAAGAAAAAAGCTTCTCTCTATGTAAAAAAGAATAATATAAAAGATCTTTATTTAAGTTTAGCCAATAATTTAAAGATAACTATATATAAATAAAGAAGTGCTTTGTCTACTATAAAAAAAAATGTTAGTTATTAAACTACCCTTATAAGAACTATATATAAGCAAAAAACTAGTACATTGCCTTATATAAAAACTTTTATAATAAGACTTTATTATATAAAGCTATTACTTTATACATCTAAGACTTTAAAAGTTACTCTAAGAAAAAAAAAATTTACATAATATAAAAAAAATAAAATAAAAAAGTAAGAATGCTAAAAAAGCTGTTAACTACTTTACCTTTACTACCTATCTACACTGTGTAATAAGAGAGGACATCTACAGCATTAAACCTAAGAAGTATGCTAAGCAGTTTATCCTTAATAACTAATACTGTATAGTATACTAAAGTAAACTATAAGATATAAGCATAGTAAAGATCTTTACTATTAGCAAGTTCTAACTTAAGGTGTACATATAAAAGAACCTATATATAAAAATTAATTAAACACTTAGCTAAATAAATATTAGGTTTAAAAGCTAGACACTAAAAAAATTAATTAGTACTATATAAATCTAGAACCTAATTAGTCTAGTTATATACTACATTTTAAAGACTTTAACACTATTTTTACTATTACTAGTAAATGCTAACTAACTTAGAGCATACTTTAACAACATTTTAAATGTTATTATATGTAAAGATAAAACTACTTTTTTTATTATATAAAAATAAAGACACTTTTTTTTAATATTAGTAAAGAAAAATTTATGTTTTTTTTTACTAAATTAGAACTCTACTGCCTCTACTACTAATTTAGACACCTTTATATAAAGAGACTTTAAAAGATGCTAACTAGCGCTAGCTACAACATTAATGCTATAGTGTTAAAAGAGATTAAGAAGTTTTACTACCTCTACTAATTATATAACTAGGCTTTATAAAGATTTAAGTTTATAATTAAAAATAACACCTACTTTAACTATAAAGTTATTATTAATGTTATATAAATTAATAATAACGTACCTAACAGGTTAGCTGGCCACACAGGTTAGCCGGCCACTTTTGCCAAGCCCCTACTAAACTCTACCTATCTACATAATGCCTTAACAACAACACTAGATTAAATCTTCTAAAGAACATTAGATACAGCTTGCTTTTTAGGCTTTTAAATAAGACTTAAAACTCTTCTTACAACGCGCTGCAGCTATCTATAATGTCTTTTACACAACACTAAGCAATTAACGCGCTAGACAGCCTTTATAAGCAGAATGCTAGCCTAAATTAAGGAATCTAACTAAGCTTAAAAAAAAGGTAGTTATTAAGTACATACTTAAGCTTATTACACACAGATTTCCCTCTAGGCTCGCAGCTGTAGCTAATATAGCTAATTCCTTGCCCACAGAGCGTAATCTAGGCTAGGTTAGCTTAAACTAGACTAGTATATAGGTTAAGCACTGCCTTAAGTTTATAATAAAGTTTAATTATAAGTATAATTATAAAAGAGCGCTTTATAAAGATCTAGAGGTTATCTAGGGCTAGTTTTGCCTAGTAGCTAACATAAAAGCTAAGTATAGTATCTAGAATAAAGACAGGTATAACTTTAATAAGTTAGGCTTTATAATAAGCTAGATATTAACTAGAGTAGTTGTTACAGCTTTAGAGAAACAAGAACAGCTAAAGGCAATATAGTAAAGTAATAGAGAGTAGACAACAGTTATCTAGGGCATTAACATAATAAGGTAGGCTATAAGATTACAGAGCTTTAAGCAGCAAATAAGGCTGCCATGTAACATAGATTACATAAAAAGAAGCAGATTTAGGCAGAAGAGACTTTAATAGTTAAGGATAAGGCTTGTCTAACTGCTCTAAAGGAGTTTAGAGCGCGTAGTAATAGAAAGAAGCTAAAGACGCAGGTGCACACTAAAGAAAGTAAGCTAAGTTAAAGGCAATGCAGGCAGTGCAATTAGACTAGGTATAACTTACATACATGTAAGCAAGTAGCAGAAGTAGACTCTAAATAATATCTTGTGTTGTATTACTTTATACAGGGCTAAAGTGGGCTGTTTTGCGAGAGAATAGGGTGGTTTTAGTAGGGGCTTGGCAAAAGTGGCCGGCCAACCCGTGTGGCCGGCCAACCTGTTAGGTACGTTAGGGATGTTTTATATATTATTAATGTAGACATATTATTTTAGGCTGCTACATTCCTAAAATCTATGTCTACACAAGATACCTAGGATGCACTATGCAAATGCTAAATTAACACCTATTAAGGACCCTTAGACTATATTATGCATAACTTTAGTATAAACTTTGCTTTAAAGGATTTTTAAGCTTATGCAAAGATTATAAGAGCTATATGTAGGCAGATGCCTATAGAAGCACATTAAGTAGTTAGAAAAGTTAAGCGCACACATACACTTCTCTAATAAGCATTTAATATCCTAAAGACTAAGCTAGGTAACTATACAGATAATAAGGCTATCCTGCAGATAGCAGTCAAGGCCCTAAACAACACAGCTAGCCTACACAGTCTAGTACCTACGCTGCTAGTTTTTAGAGTATACCTAAAAGTTAAGCTAGACTCTCTACTATTACTAGACATTATTACACAAGTAAGTGCTATGTAGAAAGTAATAAAAATGCTTTAAAAAGACTATATAAAAGTTAACATTAATTATATAATAAACACTTATAATAGCTTTATAATATATAAAGTTCTTAATCTCTCTCTTAGCTTAGAGATTATAGCATAAAAAGAGAAAAAAGGCTAGACTAGCTTATATAAGATTAAAAGCATTAAAAAGAGAGACATTATTATTAAAATAAAAAATAGTCTACTAAAGCTCTAATATATACAGGTTAAACTATACTATAAAGAAAAGAAAAAAAATAACTTACTTATAATAAATAACCTAGATAAACTAACTCTTATATAAAAAGATTCTTTACAGAAGAGAAGAAGAGGACAACTTTATAAAAATATTATAAAGGCAAAACTAAAGCCTACTACAGACTAAGCCCCTTAAGATAGCAATGCTGCACTAGTGTAAAAAGAAGATATAAATACTAAAAAAAGTAAAAAGTAAAAAAAACTTATATAAAGTCTAGACTAAGTATTTTTAACCTAAAAAAAAGAATAATTAGGCTTTATTTATTAAGCTCTATATAAATAGTGTAATTACTACACCTAGAAAACTATTTAAGAAATTAGACTATATAAAAATAAACACCTTAATTAATAACAGCACTTTTTAGGTTATAGTATATAACTTAATAAAGCATAAAAGTTAGATTTTTAACCTTTACTTTATATAAAAAGTAAAAGGTAAAATAACCTAACTATATAAAAAATTCTACCTAGTGTTTACTAGCTACTTAGATAAAAAGAAAAAAAATTCTTACTTAGTTACTAACTATTTAAAAAATAAGCTAGAGACTACTTTTAGCTATAAAAGTAAGCTTAAGAGCTATATATAAAATGCATTTTAAACTATGTAATATTATATAAGTATATATCTAATTAATAGATAAGCTTATATGCACACTATACATAAAGCTACTAAAAGAGATGCGCTAGAGCTTTCTACTAAATATAATACTCTAGGTTGTACAACTCTTGTATAGAGCTGCTAAATTAGGACTGTATTAGTTTAAAACATAATATAACTACTATAAAAAAAGGCTGTGCATGCATATCTTTTTATACAACTTCTACCTTTTAATTACTAATAAAAGAGAGCACACTTTTAGTATTACTAGCCTATAGACAGATAACACTTTAAGTATTATAATAAAAAATTTTACATAAAAAAAAAAAACTATAAAAAGGATAGTTTTATATAAAAAAGAAAACTATTTTAGTAAAAAACGTAGCTTATTAAGTTTAATAGTAAAAGAATTAAACTTACACATAATATAGTAGTTTTTACTTAAAAAGAATAAGTAAGCTACCTTTATATAATTAACTTAAAAAATAAAGATGCTGCATAATAATATATTAAGTAACATATAAAAGAGGTATATATTATATTTATATGTTAACTAGAAGTAGCATTTAACTTATCTATTACTACATAAACTATAGACTTTTTACATAATAATATTAACACACTTAATGCATAAATTTAATAGTAGATAGATAATAGTAAGCATAGTTTTATTTTTCTACTATTATAGCTTAATTATGTAAAGCTATTTATCTTTATAAATAGATTATTTACTAATAATAAAAACTTTAGCTTATAGCTAGAATTTTTAATTATATTAAGTAATAAAAACTATATAAAGTAAAGTAACTACTTTAAAATACTAGGCAACATTATACACTAGAATTCTACTAAGTGTAAAAAAGTAACTAAAAGTGTCTTTACTAGTAAACTATATAAAATAGTTAAAAAGTTTAATAATGTAATTACTTTTAGTATAACTTTATAGTAAATTATATAAATGCTTAAACTACTACTAATTTTAGTAGTAATCTATATAAATTTAAAGTCTTTATATAATTACCTTATTAAGCTAGGCACTACTAGTAAAAAGTAACTTATAATTAACATTATATTACTTTATAAATTATATAAAAAGAGGGAAATTACTAAAATTAAGTAAATTAATAGTAAAAATAACTTAGTAAATGCATATATAAAAAAACACTAAATTAGGCTTTTTAATTATTAGTTCTAACAAACTACCTCTTAATCTAAATAGAAGCATCTGTAGACTAGCTAGATCCTGTGCGCAAAAATGCTTTAGACTAACTAGACTAATAACACTTTTATATAAAGCTTATTTCTTTTTATTTTATTTTTTTTTATATTATACACACTTATTTTTTTTATTATAAGAATCTGTTACTACTAGCACTATATAAAAGAAAAAAAGAGCTAGAGGATTATATAGTAAGGCTTAGAAAGTAAAGAATAAAAAAGAAAAAAGCTATTTATATAGTATAACTAGCCTATTTTAACGCATAGCATTACTAGAGGCAAGTCCTAACAAATAAAGTAAAGTAAAAGTAGAATATAATTAAATAGACTAACATAGACAGAAGGGAGGTAACATGTACAAAAGGTAACTTTTTAGATAAAAAGAAAAGTTACTAGTGTTTATACACAGCAGTAGTGTTGCAGCCTAGATATAAGTAATTGCACATAAGCAGAATTATATATCTATGTTATATAATGCTTATGTGTAAACCTCTGTGTGTAAATATTTAGATATCCCCCTTTTTCTCTATATAAAGAAAAGATAAAAGTAATAAAACTAGAAACATGTTACCCTTACCTTACCTACCTTGTACGCTGTGCACACTGTACACTACTCTTACTCTTGCTACTTAAGTGCTTATACTATAAGCAGCTAGCTGTTAGAGCCTATTCAACAGGCTAGGTAATAAAAAGGAGCAGGTAATTGTTAAGTCTATACTTAAGCTATATGCGTAAGGAATTTCCCCTTAGATAGCATTTATAGCTAATATAGCTAATTCTTTGCGCGCTAAGTGTAATCTAGGCTATGTTTACATAAACTAGCCTAGTACATTTGTAAAGTGTTATTTAGAGCTTAAAGTAAAGTTTTAAGCGCAAGTATAGTTAAGAAATATCTAGCTAATTATAAACTCTGTTTTGCTAAAGTTGTATGTGTTATTATCCTAGATGCTATACTTAGCTTTAATATTCTCCATAAGGCTAAACCTGCCCTAAATTACTCTAGGACTCTTGTAGAGAGCTCTCTTATAGTTGTACTTACGCTTAAACGTTGCTTTAAGCTCTAAATAACGCTTCACAAACATACTAGGCTAGTTTATGCGAACATGGCCTAGATTACGCTTAGCGCGCAAAGAATTAGCTATATTAGCTATAAATGCTATCTAAGGGGAAATTCCTTGCGCATATAGCTTAAGTATAGTCTTAACAATCACCTGCTCCTTTTTATTGCCTAGCCTCTGTAATTTAGCTGTAGAATTAGCTTGTAAAGGTTGTCTAGCGCTATAGTTATTTGTTGTCTTTTATAGGACCCTGCACATAGCTACAGCACATTTCTTTAAGAGTTTTATGTCTTATTTAAAAGCTTAGAGTGTAAGCTGTATCTAACGTTCTTTAGCGCGTCTAAGTGGTGTTGTGGGGAATGCATTAGTGTAGGAAGGGTGGTTTGGTGGGGTCTTGGCAAAAGTGAGCGACTCGGGTGTGTGAGCAACTCGCCCATGAAGTACGTTACCCTAAGATTATTATCTTAGACTGTAATAAATTATTTACTAGTAAATTCTAGATAGCTGTAGTTAAACATTTTAGAATTAACTATAAGCTCTTTACTACTTATTACCTGCAGATAAATAGACAAACAGAAAAAGTAAACACAGAAGTAAAAAAGTACCTACGCAAGTACATATTATACAAATAAATAGATTAGGCAAAATAGCTACTAATAGTGCAGTTTACTATTAATACTTTAGAATTAGCTACTACTAAAGAAACCTTATATAAAGCAAATTTTAGATATGCTTTAAGATATAAGCTTTGTAACGCACAGCTAACAGACCTTTTTAAAGCTATAGACTGCATAACTAAGCTTCTAGAGTTGCACTAGAAACTTACTAGAGAAGCATAGTTAGCTAAGAAAGCTATAGAAAAAGCAGTAGATTAAAGAAAAAAACTAGCACTAGAAATACACCTAAATAACTATATATACTTAGACATAAGAACCTTAAGATACTAAAGCCTTCTAGAAAATTAGCAGAAAAACACATAAGACTATACTAGGTAATACAAACATGTCCTAGTATCTGCAAACTTAAGCTACTAAAAAAAATATAAATACACCCTTAGTTTTACATCTTTAAGCTTAAACTTGCGCTTAAAAACATTCTACTTACAACTACTAAATAAAAAAAAGAAGAATAGAAATATAAAGTAGAAAGAATTTTAAACTATAAAAAAAACAAGTACTTAGTAAAATAGAAAGGATAGCTTACTAGTAAAAACACTTAAGAACTTATTAAGAGCCTATTAAACGCTCCTTAGGCCTTTTATAAATACCTAGAGTCTCTTCTAAATAAAACAACCTAAGAGAAAGTTTCTTAGACTAGAAAACACTATTATTAGTTAAAACTACAGCAGCATTAGCTAGCTATAATGTAGAAAGTTTATAACCCTTTAACAAAGGTTAAGAAGAAGAAAGACTAGCTACTTTTACTTTAAGCGCTTTAAGCTTATCTAGCAATAAAAAGTTTTTTTTTAGATACTTTGCCCTTTAATCTACTAGAACCTTTAGCTATTTTTAAACTTATTCCTGCTAAGCTATAAAGAACTAAAGGCGCCTTAAGGACTTAGCCTGTTCCTCTATTTTTCTTTCCTTTTCCCTTATCTCCTTCTCTTTAGCTGCTTCTAGCTCCCTAAGTAGTTTCTTTTTCTTACACTTTAAATAATTCTAAGCTGTATTAGAAATAAAAGCATTATAATAACTACTCTTTTACACGCACTCTACACACTTGTCTAATAACAAAGACATCACGCAGGAAGAACTATAGGACTAGTAAGGACTACAAGGACGCATTTTTGTATAATAAAAAGGATTAAGACAAGTAACAGTATAAAGGCAATAGGTAACAGCAGAAGTGCAAGAAACCTAACAAGGCATAGTTAAAAAAGATTAGTATTAGACTAGCCTTTAAAGACAGGGACGCACTAGCTAAAAAGAAAATCTAATATTTATAACAGGAAAAACGTAACAGCAAGGACGCTAACTAGAAGAGAAGCCTGCGTGTTACAGCTAATAGTTAGACTATAGTAACCTAACTAGCTGTTCTACACAGCCTAAATAATGTTAGATAGAAGACGCTTAGCCCTGCGCTAAGCAAATTACGTGACAGGACAGATAAGGAATAGCTCTAGCTTTTAGACAAAAGCCTTGCAGAATGCACTATCTAATAGAGACTTAAGCATTGCAGGCAGTGCAGGCATTGTAGGTGGTTGCAGGCAATGCATGCAACGCCTGCAAACGCATGCAAACGCATGCAAACCCTATGTATATAGTCTTAATTACAACTATAGTTAGAAGGGTGTAATTACTGTTTAGTTTATTATTTAGTCTTTACTTACTTAATAAACTAAGAGGCATTAAAACCTTTATAAAGAGGACATTGCCGCCTTGTATATCTTGCACTATATATACCTCTACTGCTATCCCTACAGATTAGGTTTACTAGCTCTCTATACAGCTGCTAGGTTAAACCACAACCTGCCTCCTCAGACCCCCGCCTTCCCTATACTCTGCTCGACGGACTGTACACCTGATCAAGCTAAGTTCTTCCCCTACTCCCTAACCATATCTTAGGCCGTTGTACTCCTGAAAACACCATTTTCTTAGAGTAAGGATTGTAACACAGGGCTCGCTTGTGAACCAGTCGGAGGACACGGAGGCAGCGCAGCTGCTTGCGGTGATGGAGGAGTGTGTCGTCTAATAGGGAAACAGGACGCAGATTCTAATAAATCCTAGCAAGTTAGGCAAGGTAGAACAAGTTAGTAGAGCAGCTAACTTAGAGAACTTACTTAAACTCGCCTTAGCATCCCTTATACATGTATATACTCCCTCTATTAAACAACCTTTAGGAGGTGTGTTTAATGTTTAGTTAATTCTTTACATAGACTAAGTAGCATTTAGCTTTCTAAAGAGCTGTACTACTATTTATATATCTTACACTATATATACCTCTAACCCTGTCTAACAGGACTGTTTAACCTAGCTACTATACTGCTGCACATAGGGCAAACTACAATCTAGTCTCTCTTCCCTCCTCTAGTAGCCTAATAGCCTCTACGTAGGACTGTACACCCTGCTGTTGGCCCCTACCACCTGTTCTACTTCTCCCTTAGGAATAACATTAACCTAAGTGCTTCTATAAAGCAAGGATTATAACATTAAACACCTCCCCCTTTAAAAAGTATAACTACATAACATAATTTAGATTCTAATATAGCCTATATAGCCTTATTAGGATCTATAGAAGTTCCTACTTAAAGTAAAGCTATTTTAGTAGAACAGATTAACATAATCTAAGATAACATAAAGAAACTTTAGTAAATTAGTAATAAAATAAATAAACTAGTAAACTTTTAAAAAGAAGTTTAGAACTTTTACTAAAAGGTAGCAAAATTTAATAACTTCTTGTTACCTACAAATCTCTAACAAGCTACTAGCTCTGCACAATAGATACACGCACTATAAGTAGAGCTAGCTAAACTCTAGAATATTTTAACTAAGAGAATAAGTATTACAGCTAAAAAGACTTTAAAACTAGCCTTTTTAAAGCCTTTTAGAGAATTGCTAAAGAACCTCTGCCCTTTTTTTACTAAATGCTAACTTTATATATAATATAACAAAGAAGCATTTTAAACTAATGCAGACATAATATCTTAGATAGAACTACACCTAGAAGGCTTTTTGATAATTTAGTTCTAGCTACACGTAGATAATTAGATAGACTTTAGAGCTAATAGCATAACACTTACTTTTAAAACAAAAGAAGTGTTTAGTAGTAATAAAGCCTTTAAAGACGCTCTAATAGCTATCTATAAGACTATAGATTAATAAAAAATTACAGCTAATAAACTAAACACTTTAAAATAAGGTAATAGCATAGCCTAGAACTATGCAGCACACTTTAAAGAACAATTAGCTATCTGCAGATAAACAGACTAAAAGGCTTTTTGCTATATTTTTTATAACAAGCTAAGCAACATAATAAAAGATAAATTTATGCATAATAATAAACTAACTACTTTTAAAAGCTTTATTATGTAAGTAATAACCTATAATAATTACTATAAAAAGTGTAAAAAAGAAAAAAAGTAAAAAGAAACTCCTTAAAAACTAGAGTTTATTTCTAGAAAAAAAAAGTCTTTTTAGTATAATAAAAAACTAATAGACTTTATTTATGTAAAATATATATAAAGCCTTGTTTTTAAAAAAAAAACTAAGTTCTAGGACATAATAGGCTGCTTTTAACAAAGAAATAATAAAAGTAGTTAGAGAACAAGGCCTACCTAAACTGTAAATAAGTAAGACATTTCTGCTAAAACTGCCTAAACTTCTAGAAAGAGGAGAGTAAAAATACTACTATAATAATAAAAGCTATTACTGCTAAATATAGCCTTATAAAAGAGGAAATATTAGAAAGATTAGACAATAGACTTTACTAGTAACTAATGCAAAAAAAACTATTCTTTAGAAAACTGCCTTAAAGTGTATTAAAAAGTAGTTATCTAAAACTTTAGTAGCCTAAATAAAGTGTTATAGGACCTTATAATTTTTAAAAGGTATAAAGAAGAGACTTAGATCTAAAAATATCTTATAAATATTTAAAAAGAAGAGGAACAGTTCTTTCTTTATAACTAGACCTCTAGCACTTTAGCAAGAGAGCTCTCTAAACAGTTCTAGAAGTCTAAATGCTAGAAGTGCAGCCTATAACATAACTATTCTAATAAGTGCATAGTTATGCTTTATTAAATAAACATAGGTAACAAATACTTTATATTTAACATAATACAACAGATAGCGAAAGTTAAATATAATATTATAGATAATAAAGAATAATAGCAGTTCTTTATAAGAATCTAAGATTAGAAACTAGAAAGGCTAGGTAAACCTGCTAAGTTTAAAGTTCTAAAGCTAGTACTTAGAAAACCTAAGACGCTACTTCTAGGCCTTATAATTAGCAGAAAGGCTCTTATAATGCAGCAGAACTATAGTTAGTATGTGCTCTGCAAAAGTAACACCTACAGCACTAATAATTGCTAGTAGAAGGGACACCTAGTACAGGTAGTACAAACTAGAGAGTACTCTTAGTAGACTTAGAAAAGCCCTCTTAATACCTTACATAGACCTAATAATTATCTATACTCTTAGTACTAGTGTACGCAATAATATTACACTAGACACTAGAACAACAAACATTAAGCAGGCTGGTAGCCTACATAGGAAAAGAACTACAACAGATGCCTATAGCAAGGGACAGCCTTAGCCTGCAAAACTATAAACTGCTACACCTATTAAACAGCCCCTTTTTATAAGTAAGAAAAATAGCTAGATTATAAAAATAGTAAGAAAAGAAGGCTACTTAATGTTACACTACTTAGTAGAGGATTACAAGTGCAAAGCAGCTAACTGCTGCAACAGAGAGCACTAGATTTATAAAAAAAAAAGAAATAAATCTAATAATAACTTATAAGACATTAACTTATACCTCTTAAAAGATAAAAAAGTCCTTTATAACATATTAGCCCTAGTTATAGTAGGGTAAGAAATAAGACATAGCCTAACTACAACTTTTACATTTAAAGGATAACTAGGATTAGCCTTTATTAATAGCAGGTGTACCTTTACTGTAATAGATAGAACTAGGTAGATAAATAAAACATTCTATTCTAAATTAAAAAGGCCTTATTTAAGATAACCCTTACTAATGCATCCTTAATAAAATATAGTAAAAAATAGATTAACTTAGAAATATATAAAAAAGACCTTAGAACTTTAAACATAAAGAATTAGAAATTTATAAACATACTTCTGCTAAAAGGCAAATATAATGTAATTTTAGAGTATAATTAGCTTAAAAAACATAACCTTGCTATTAATTAGAGAATAATAACTATAAAAAGCTATAATAACTATGTAGGCATAACTTAGTTAGCATGCTATAATAATCTATACCTAGTCTATAAACAAGCAAAATAAGGTAGTAGCTACTACCTTAAAAAAGAAAGCTCTAGAAATTCCCCTACTAAGAACAAAAAGCATAGGCAGTAAGAATAATAAAAAAAGAACTTAAAAAGGTTTTCTATAAAGAAATTAAAGCTAATAAAGACATAAAATAAGTTAAAATTTTTTAAATCTAGGAAGAAGGTAGCATCTCTATTAAATATAAGAATTATAGGGATATGTTTAAGACACCTGCTAATCTAGAGAAATTGCCTCTACATTAACTCTAGAACTACGCAATTAATTTAGTAAAAGACTATAATCTAAAAACTTATAAGCTTTGCCCTCTAATAAGAACATAAAAAAAAGCCTTGTAAGAATATGTTAACTAAATGCTAGTATAAGGCTACATTTAAAAAAGCTATAGCTTAGTTGCCTTAGCAGTAGTTTTTGCAAAAAAAGAAAAAAGAAAAGATCTACATTTATTAGAACTATAGAACTCTAAATAATAACATAATCTAAAACTAGTTCTTTTTACTAATTATATAGGACATTATAAACTAACTAAAAGAAACCTAGTATTTTACAAAGTTTAATGTATAAGACAGATTTAATAAGATAAAAATAAAAGAGAGAGATAAGTAGCTTATAGCATTTAGAACCTTATAAAGACTTTATAAACTACTAGTAATGCTATTTAGCTTAACAAACACTTTAGTAACATTTTAATAAATTATTAACATAGCTTTTAATCTATACTTTAACATCTTTACTCTAGTATACCTAGATAACGTTCTTATTTACTTAAAGGATAGCCTAGAAGATTACATATAGAAGGTATATAAAGTCCTAGAAAAGCTAAAAAAGTACAGGCTCTATCTATAGCTCTCTAAGTGCAAATTTTACATTACTAAAATAAAATACTTAGAATTTATAAATAATAGTAAGGAAATAAAAATTAACTTAGCTAAAATATAAAAGGTACTTAAATAGCTAGAACCTATAATAGTTAAGAAAGTTAAAGGATTTCTTAGACTATTAGGCTACATTAGGCAAATAATTAAGAACTACTTAAGAATTGCTATACCCCTAACAAACACTACTACTAAAGAAAGAGCTATAGTAAAGTTTATCTAAACTCTGCAAATAAACAAAGCATTTATAGCACTAAAACAAGCTATAACAGCTAAACTAGTGCTAAGAATGTACAACCTACAACTAGATACTAAGATCTATATAGATGCATCCTTAGAAGCTAGCAGAGCTACACTTACTTAAAATAAGAAGACAAAAGATAGCACCTAGTAGCGTACTACTCTACTAAGTTCTTAGGACCTAAAGCTAGCTACAGCATACCTAACAAAGAATTAAAAGCTATATTAAATGCAGTAAGAGTGTAGGCTATAGAGCTACATAGAATAGCAAAACCTTTCTACATTATAACAGACTATGTAAACTTAGTTATGTTTCTAATAGTAAAGAAACTTTTACTTATGCACATAAGATAAGTAATAGAGCTTGCTTAGTTTAATTACATTATTAAGCATGTTCTAGAAGCACAAAACTAACAGGCTAACACTCTTAGCTAAAGACTAGATTAATTTAACAGAAAAAAAAAGAAACTAAGAAGTTTACACTTTTTAAAGAAACTAGTAAAGAGTAGCTCTATAATAGACCTTAACTTATAAAAGAACTCTACATGCTTATAGTAAATAAGCAAGAATAGAAAAATCTAATCTATAAATATTACAAATTTCTAATGTTTAAACACCTAGGTATAGGCACCCTCTAGAAGAAATTACAAGCTACTATACTATAACACATACTAAAAGTAAAGCAATTGTGCACTAAAGTACTTAAAGAATATAATATTTATAACAAAAGTAACTTATAAAGGTATAGGACCTACAGATGCTTTTAACTAATTAAAGCCTTAAAACAACTATAGATAATAATTATAATAGACTTTATTATAGAACTCCCTTTATCTAAGAAGCTAGGAATAAAACAGATGTGCAATATAATTATAGTAGCTCTTAACAAGACTACTAAATATCTACATACCTAGCTATTAAAGAAAATAATAATAGCTAAAAAATTTATTTATAAACTTAAATAAAACATTATATTAGTACATAGATGTTCTAAAATTATTATCTTTAACTAAGACAAACTATTTACTAGCAGATTCTAGAAAGCAGCTATGCAACACCTTAGCATAGTGCACAAGCTGTCTACAGCATACTATCTATAAATAGACAGCTAAACTAAAAGAGTAAATGCTAAAGTAGAAAAGTATCTAAGAAAGTACATCTTTTACACCTAAAATAATTAGGCAGAATAGCTTCTTATAGCACAGCTAGCTATTAACACAGTAGAATTAGCTATAATAAAGAAGACACTATATAAGGCTAATTTTAGTTATAACTTATACTTTATGCTATAAGAAAACTAGCCTACAAACTCTTAAAAATTAATAGACTAGTTATTAAACTTATAAAACATATATAAAAAATTAGCAATTAAGGCTAGAACTAGTTAGAAAATAATAAAGTAATACATAAATAAATTACAACAACTAGGCCTAGAAATTAGCCTAAGAGACTACATATACCTTAATACTAAGAACCTTAAGATATCTAGGCCCTCTAAGAAGCTAGCAGAAAAAAGAATAAAACTATATAAAGTCCTATAAACCTAACAAGACAACTATAAGCTTAAGCTTTCCCTATACATAAAAATACACTTATAGTTTTATGTCTTTAGATTAGAAAAAGCACTTAAAGAGATTCCCCTATCTATGTAAAAATAGAAAAATAAAAAAACTAAGTACAAAGTTAAACACATTATTAGTAATTAAAAAAATAAAAATTTTTTTAGTAAAATAAAAAGAATAGCCTACTAGTAAAAACACATAAGAACTAGCTAAGAATTTATAGAACACGCAACTGTTAGTATAAAAGTACCTTTAAGCTTATTTAAAAGAAACTAGCTAGGCAATAAAGCACTTATATTAAAAGAAATAGCTATATTATTACTAAATAGCAGCAGCTTTTAGAGACAAGTCCTTGCTAATAAAGGCTGTAGAGAAGAATAGCTCTTTGCTTTAGCCTTAAAAGCTTTTATTTTATCTAAAAAGAAAAAATCCCCTTCTAAATACCTTACACGCTAAGCCTTTAGCAAATCTAGTAATTTTTAAATATAATTCTATTTAGAACGCTTCTTACCTGTTGCCTCTACTATTTTTTCTAGTAAACAGACTTGCTTTTAAATTTAGATAACCTGTTCTTTAAAAAGCTTATAATTACACGCCTGTAAAGCCTTAGCAGATTAATAAAACTTTTTTCTCTTTTTCTCTAAACATTTTTACACAGCATTAGACATAAAAGTGTTACACCTATTATTTTTTTTTACACACTTAATAGATTTATCTAATAATAAGGTTAACACATAGAGCAACTTTAATAATTAGTAAGTGCTGTAGGGTTGCATTTTTATCTAATAAAAAGAATTAAAGCAGAGGGTAGCATAAAAATAATAAGATAAATAAGACTAACAAGCTATTTAGCCTAAGAAAAGTAGAGGCTAGAGAAGCTTTTTAGCAAGTAGACACTAACTTTATAAATAAGCCTTTACTAATGCAGTTGTGTAAGCAGAGCAGCAAGGACGCTACTAGGGAGAAGGGGCAGCGTGTTACAGTCTATAGTTAGACTAGCGTAACTCTACCTGTAGTGCTCTACAATCTGTTTAGATTAGAGCAGGGCTTGCTTGTAAACTAGTTAGAGGACATAGAGGCAGCGCAGCTGCCTACAGTAATAGAGGAGTGTGTTGTCTAATAGGGAAACAGTACGCAGATCTTAATAAATCTTAGTAAGTTAGGCAAGTTAAGACAAGTTAGCAGAGCAGCTAACTTAAGAAACTTACCTAAACTCGCCTTAGCATCCTCTATATATGTAAATAGTCCCTCTATTAAACAGCCTTTAGAAGGTGTGTTTAACATTTAGTTTATTCTTTACATAGACTAAGTAGCATTTAGCTTTCTAAAAAGCTGTAATACTATTTATATATCTTACACTATATATACCTCTAACTCTGTCTAACAGGACTGTTTAACCTAGCTACTATACTGCCGCACATAGGGCAAACCACGATCCAGTCTCTCTTCCCTCCTCCAGTAGCCTAATAGCCTCTACGTAGGACTGTACACCCTGCCGTTGGCCCCTACCACCCGTCCTACTTCTCCCCTAGGAATAACATTAACCTAAGTGCTTCTACAAAGCAAGGATTGTAATAGTTTTTTTAAAACTAAAGTTTTTTAAAGGCTTTTTAGCAAATACTAACTAAATTCTACTATTATTACTTTTTACTACTTAAATATATTATTTTTAAAATTAAGTTATAACTTAAAAATTTAGCTAACTAAAATTTTTAAAAGCTAACTTTTTTGTTAGTATCTCTACTATTTATATAGATAAAAAAGATTATATAGTAATCTTAACTATAATTAGTAATTATTAATAAAGCTTATATTAGGCTTTTTATAGTAGTGCTTATATAAGAGGCTATATGCCTAAATAATACTAGTGTTTATTAGGTTTAATTTAGCACTCATGTTATAAAAGTAATAAAAAATAGTTATTTTACTATTAAAAAGTTTAAGCTATTTATAATTTAATTTAAGCTCTAGTTATAAGTGTGTAACATTTATAACTAAGGCTTTTTTTTATGCTATTATTATTTTTTTAGTTAAATTAGTTTTTTTAGTAAAGCTTATATTTACTAGAGGTCTGTTAAGATGTTATTATAGTAGTATTCGTCTTTTATACTAACTATTAGTTACCTATTAATTAGCTTATAAGCGTTTAGTCTTATTCTTTATTTTTCTACTACTATTAAGAGTTTAAAGTAAAGTAAGACTACTTTTTTTTTCTAGTTTAAAGTGTTTTTAGAACTAGCTTAGAGTGTTATTCAAGCTTACTTAGGGCAAGTAATAGTTTTAGTATTATATATCGCGTACTTAAACTTTAGCTAAGTGTTTATAAACTTAAGTAAGCTATTATACTATATTTCTTTTTAAATAAATTCTAAAAAGTAGCTTTATCTAAAAGTGATTTTAATTTTATAAAAATTTTTTTTATTAAGAATTTAAAAAAAAAGTGTATATTAAAAAGCTTTTTTACTAAAATAGCTAAGTAATAAAACTGTTAAATATATTACTTACTTTCTACTCTATGTTCTAAAAGTAACAGTAGTTTTTATATTATATTAAAAAAGAATCTTAAGTAAGCTTATATACTTTAGTTTAAAGCTAAGCCTACGTTTTAATAGTGCCTTTATTAATAGTATAACTAATTAGGTTTTTATAGACTTTAAACTAAATCTAGTTAATTAATTATTAAGTTTAAGTAGTAAAGTTATTTAAAAAGTCTATATATTTTTTAATACTATTTATATTTTTTACTTAAGTGTTTATTTACTATAAAGTTAAAAGCTTTTTTAAAAAGCTAAGCTTTAAAAAAGCCTTAATTTTAAATAGCTAACTTATGATTTTATTTAAGCTAGCTTAAAATTAAAGTTAATCTAGAGTACTTTTAAAAGATAAGCTAAAAGTTATAAAAGTAATTTAAGCTTATTTATAACCTTAACTAATTTTAGCTTTTAAACTTTTTTTTAGCTTTAATGTAAAGATAGGATAGTAGGTAGCACGGATAGCACTAAGAGCAAGCTTTTAGAGAAAGATAGAAGTGTATTGTAAGAGAGACAGATCGCTGCCAAGCCTTGCTTGTTAGGATTTATGCTTATATACAAAGCACAGGTTATATAACCTCTAAACAGGTTAGATAAGGCTATACTAGCCTGTTCTAGAACATCTAGCCTTACATTTAAGTTAAAAAGCTTTTATAAAAAGTAATTATATAAATACTTTATTTGTTAAAGGTTGCATTAAAATAGTAGTAGAGCTAGTTTAAGCCTACTTTAAAAAAGTACTACAGCATATTATGTTTACTCCTATTACTAATAGTTACTATAAGTAGCCTATAAAAAGCTAACTAGTAGTCCTTAAAGTTCTAAAACTTAGAAGGCTTAGTATAATAAAAGAGTTAATTAATTTTTATTTAGTATAACTTAAAAAGTGTTTAAGTTTAGTTTAACTATATTTTTAATAGTTTTTAAAGTTTTGCTTATTTTTTAACTTAAAAACTTGATTTTTTTATGTTTTACTTTTATGCTTGCTAATCTAGTAAAATTTAGTTAAGGCGCTAAGACATAAGGTGCTTAAAGAGTTAAGCACTAGAGTTGTTATAGAGCGTCTTTAGAACAGCCTTAGAAGGGGTAGTAGCTGTAGCCTTGCTTTTGCGTGTGCAACTGCTATTAGCTATTATTGTTATAGCTCTTTAATTAAGGTAAAGCTTAAGAAGTAGTAGTAAAAGTAGCCTTTTATTTTTTAAACTAACTACATCTTTATAGAAGAGTATAAAGGATTTAAATTATAAAAGCACTATAAAGTAGAAAGCGTAAAGCGTAGAAGAGAGTATAGAATAGTATTAATAGACAAATTCTTTAGAAGACTTAAGAGTTTGTAGAAGGATATATTTATATATGCTAGGGCACGTGACAGGACGTCATGTGCCTGAGGCTAGGCTAAGAGCTCTCTAGGGAGAGTCCGAGGCATGTCTAAGTTAACTGTAACACATAGACTAAGTTAGTATTAAGCTTTTTAAAGAGCTCTAATACTATTTGTATATCTAGCCACGTATATACCTCCCGTCCTGTTCTACGGAACCGTTTGACCAAGCCTCTATACAGCTGTAACTAAGGGCAAACCACGATCCGGCCGTCCTTCTATACTCTATACCTGAGCAGACGAAGGACCTTACATCCGGCTGTCGCTCCCCTCCCCATTGCAAACCTCCCCGGCCTGCGTGCTCCTAACACGGAGCAAGGATTGTAACAGAGAGTAGGGGGGGAAGTTAACAACATTAATATAGTGCCTCTGCAACTATTCGCGCGTCGCTCTTGGTGTGTGTATGCGCGTGTTATCCTGCTAGAATAGATCTCCTCTCTAGTAGTTACACAGGAGACCTTCCTTAAGCGCTTAGATGTAGCTCTTAGCTGAGTAGCTGTAGTAGGGAGCAGCAGGGTGTGAGAGGTATTGAGCAGGAAACACAGGTCACAGAGAGGGAATGCAGGATAGGGGGGTGTAACGAGAGTAAACCTTAGGGTCGAAGGCAGAGGGACAGAGGCCGAGGAGCCTGTATACCCTGTGCCAAGCCCTTAGGGTACTCAGGGGTTGGATAGCTGTAACATAACTGTGACACTAGGTCTCTCTTTATAATCACAAGGGGGCTCTAGTATACCCTCTGTCTGCAATTAATCTAGATAGACGCCTACACCATCTGCCGAGGCTGCTAAGCTGTAGAACGCTCCTCTATTATCTTATGCTTCTACTTCTCTCTAGGATAGCAAAAGCACTACTTCTAGTTAGTGCTAGAGCCTTTTTTTAATAGAGCACTTGTTAGAGAAGCGCATTGTCTGTCTCTTCTAGTTAAAGCACTGCTATGCCTTGTCCCACGCGCGCCTTCTGCTTGCTCTAGCGCAGTTAATCTTAGGTCTGCGCTTGCAGCAAAAGTTAGTAAGATTAAATTTCTCAAGTGTATAATAGGCAGTCTTAGTAGATATGCGTAGCGTAAGGCTAGTGTAAGCCGGATGTCCTAGAACAGGCTAGTATAGCCTCACCTAACCTGTTTAGAGGTTATATAACCTGTGCTTTTGTTACAGTCTATGGTTAGACCAACGTAACTCCACCCGAAGTACTCTACAATCTAGCTAGGTTGGAGCAGAGCTTGTTTATAGACCAACCAGAAGATGCGGAGGCAGCACAACTGCCTATGGCTACAGAAGAGTGCATTGTCTAATAAGAACGAATGCTAAGGAAAAGAGCAAGTCTAAGTAAGTTAGACAAGCTCACTATATAGTAAGCTTACTTAAACTTAACTAACTTGTTCTTAGCACTACTAGATATGTATATAGTTCTAACTTTAAATAACCTTTAAAAAGTGTGTTCAATGTTTAGTTTATTTTTTACATAGACTAAGTAGCATTCTAGCTTTTTAAAGAGCTATAATACTATTTATATATCTTGCAACATATATACCTCTAATTCTATCTAACAGGACTGTTTAACCTAGCTACTATACTGCTGCTATAGAGATAAACTACAATCTAGTTACTCTACCTAACTCTATTAGCCTGTTAGCTATTACGTAGGACTGTACACCCTGCTGTTAGCCTCTACTCTCTGTTCTACTTCCTAGGAACAACATTAACCTAAGTGCTTTCTAAAGTAAGGATTATAACATTAAACACTACACCTCTTGAAAAGTATAACTACTTAACATAACCTTAATTCTAACATAGCTTACATAGCTCTATTAAGATTATTAGAAGTTCTAACAGCTAATAAAGAAGTTCTAGTAGAATAGATAAACAGCATCTAGGATAACATTAAGAAACTTTAATAGATTAGTAATAAGATTAATAGGCTAGTTAGTCTTTATAAAGAAGTAAAAAACTTATGTTAAAAAGTAGCTAAATTTAATAATTAACTTTATAAATCCCTAAACAGCTATAAACTCTATAAATTAAATACATACACTACAAGTAAAGTTAGCTAAACTTTAGAACATATTAACTAAAAAAGTAAGCATTATAGCTAAGAAGACTTTAAGACTAGCCCTTCTAAAGCCTTTTAGAGAATTACTTAAGAACCTTTACCTCTTTTTTACTAGATGCTACCTTTATATGTAATAGAATAGAGAAGCATTCTAAACTAATGCAGAAATAATATTCTAAATAGGACTACACTTAAAAGAACCTTTTATAATCTAGTTCTAACTGCACGCAGATAACTAGATAGACTTTAGAGCAAACAGCACTATACTAAATCCTAAGACTAAAGAAATATTTAGTAGTGTAGAAGCTTTTAAAAAAGCTCTAATAGCTATCTATAAAACTATAGATAAATAAAAGATTGCAGCTAACAAGCTAGACACTCTAAAATAAGAAAAAGAAATAGCCTAGTACTATGCAGCGCGTTTTAGGAAGCATCTAGCTATCTATAGATAGACAGACTAAAAAGCACTCTGCTAAATGTTCTATAACAGCTTAAAAAATATAATAAAAGATAAATTTACACATAATAGAAAACTAACTACTCTTAAAGATTTTATTATAAAAGTAATACTTTATAATAAGAAGTATAAAAAACATAAAAGAGAAAAATAGCGCAGAGCAGCCCTCTAGAAACCTAAGTTTGTTCTAAAGAAAAGAGAAGCCTTTTATTATAATAAAGAACTAATAGACCTTAGTTACATAAAATATACATAAAGCTACCCCTTAAAGAAAAGCTAGGCCTCTAGATATAATAGGCTGCCTTTAACTAAAGAGTAATAGAAATAGCTAGAGGATAAGGCCTACCTAAACTGTAGAAAAGTAGAACATTTCTGCTAAAACTACCTAGACTTTTAAAAGAAGAAGAATACAAATACTACTATAATAATAAAAACTATTACTGCTAAACATAGCCTTATAGATAAAGAAATATTAAAAAGATTAAATAATAGACTTTGCTAGTAATATAAAAGAAACTATTTTTTAAGAAACTACCCTAAACTATATTAAAAAGTAGTTATTATAAACTTTAGTAGCCTTAATTAAGTGTTGCAGGACCTTGTAATCTTTAAAAAATATAAAGAAGAAACTTAGATCTAAGGATATATTATAAACATTAAAAAAAGAGAGAAATAATTCTCTTTTAATAATAAAACGCTAGGCACTTTAGCCTAAAAACTCTCTAAATAGTTCTAGTGTTAAATAGGCTCCGACAGCTAGCTGCTTATAGTATAAGCACTTAAGTAGCAAGAGTAAGAGTGGTGTACAGTGTGCACAGCGTATAAAGTAGGTAAGGTAAGAGTAACATGTTTCTAGTTCTATTACTCTTATCTTTCTTCTATACAGAGAAAAAGGGGGATATCTAGATGTTTACGCACAAAGGTTCACGCACAAGCATTATGTAACATAGATATATAGTCTTACTTATGCGTAATTACTTATATCTAGACTATAACACTGCTGCTGTGTATAGACACTAGCAACTTTTCTTTTTGTCTAAAGAGTTACCTTTTATACGCGTTACCTTTCTTCTGTCTGTGTAGGTCTATCTAATTACGTTTTGCCTTTACTCTACCCTATTTATTAGGACTTGCCCCTAGTAATGCTGTGCGTTAGGATAGGCTAGTTGCGCTATGTAAATAGCTTTTCTTTTCTTTATTCTTTACTTTCTAAGCCTTGCTATACAATCCTCTAGCTCTTTTCTTTTTTATATAGTGCTAGCAGTGACAGATCCTTATAATAAGAAAGATAAGTGTGTATAATATAAAAAAAAACAAAATAAAAAGAAATAGGCTTTATATAAAAGTGTTGTTAGTCTAGTTAGTCTAAGGCATCTTTACGCATAGGATCTAGCTAGTCCACAGATGCTTCTATCTAGACAGAGAGGTAGTTAGTTAGGACTAATAATTAAAAAGCCTAATTTAGTGTTAATCTAGCATTTGCACAGTGCATCCTAGGTATCTTATGCAGACATAGATTTTAAGAATGTAGCAGCCTAAAATAATGTGTCTACATTAATAACATGTAAAACATCTTTATTATTAATTTATACAACATTAATAATAACTTTATAGTTAAAGTAGGTGTTATCTTTAATTGTAAACTTAAATCTTTATAGGGCCTAGTTGTATAATTAGTAGAGGTGGCAGAACTTCTTAATCTCTTCTAGCACTGCAGCATTAACATTATAGCTAGCGCTAGTTAGCATCTTCTAGAGTCTCTTTATGCAGGGGTGTCTAAATTAGTAGCAGAGGCGGTAAAGTTTTAATTTAGTAAAAAAGGACATAGATTTTTCCTTACTAACATTTAAAAAAATGTGTCTTATTTTTATATAATAAGTACAGTAGTTTTATCTTTATGTATAATAATATTTAAAATGTTGTTAAAGTATGCCCTAAGTTAGTTAGCATCTGCTAGTAATAGCAGAAATAGTGTTAAAGTCTCTAAGATGTAGTATGTAACTAGACTAATTAGGTTCTAGATTTGTATAGTACTAATTAATCTCTTTAGTGTCTAGCTTTTAAAGCTAATATCTATTTAGCTAGGTGTTTAATTAATTTTTATATATAAGTTCTCTTATATGTACGCCTTAAGTTAGGACTTGCTAATAATAGAGATCTTTGCTACGCCTATATTTTATAGTTTGCCTTAGTATACTATACAGTATTAGTTGTTAAGAATAAACTGCTTAGCATACTTCTTAGGTTTAATGCTGTAGATGTTCTCTTCTGTTGCATAGTGTAAATAAGCAGCAGAGGTAAGGTAGTTAATAGCTTTTTTAGCATTCTTACTTTTTTATTTTATTTTTTTTATATTATGTAAATTATTTTCTTTCTTAAGGTAACCTTTAAAGTCTTAGATGTACAAAGTAATAGCTTTATATAATAAAGTTTTATTATAGAAATCTTATATAAGGCAACGTACTAGTTCTTTGCTTATGTATAGTTATTATAAAGGTAGTTTAATAACTAATATCTTTCTTTATAGCAGACAAAGCACTTCTTTATTTATATATAGTTGTCTCTAAATTATAGCCTAAACTTAGATAAAGATTTTCTACATTATCTTTTTTTACACAGAAGAAAGCTTTTTTCTTGTTATGTAAACTCTTATTATGCAGAGTTATATTAGTAATCTATGTAGTATGCATTAAGTAGTTTCTAGAGGTATTAGTTTACTCTTTAGTTTATAGTAACTTAAAGTAATGCCTATAAGTTACTAAATAAGGCTTTGCATAAGGGCTTAATAGTAAACATAGCATATTCTAGTTCTAGTTATTCTTAACAGGCTTGTACAATAGCAGTGTGCAGTAGAACATCTTTTTAAAATTCTATTTTTAGTGCTTTTTATGTAAGTGTAAGCTTATTAATTATTATTTTAAGGACTTTATATAAACTTTTGTTAAAGTTTTTTTATTAGCATTATGTAAAAGTTATTATTATCTAGTCTGTCTAGTACTAGCTATAGTTTACATTAGTGTTAAAGTAACTACTTAAAGTGTTATATAAATGCTTTTAGTTATATCTAGAGCCTATGTTATATATATAGTACATATTTACCTAACCTTTTAGAATATTTAGAAAGATGTTTACATACTAAGTTTCTTAAATATTTAGCTATTAATATAAATTAATAAAATTTTTTATTTTATTTATAAAAATGTTATATAGTTAACTTATATAGTTATTATTTTTTTTATGCCTTTTAAAATTATATAATCTTATTTACTAAAAGTTTTTCTTTAGCAGTTTCACTCTAGAGTAGAAGTTTATACAGGTTATAATGTAGTATAGATTGTGCAGGTGGTAGTAGTAGTGTATACACTACTGCAGGCAGTAGTGTGTACAATTAAGAGTGTGGAGCAGGCGTTAGGTAGAGTAGCATATATTGTTTGTATAGTAATTAGTGTAGTGCTAGCTAAGGTGTAAAAGCAGGTAATGCTAGTATATTTAGTGTTAATAGCAGCATTATGTTTAGTCTACTTCTGTGCAGAGCCTTATATAGTAATAAAGGTTATATATAAAGCCTTTTTAGTGCAATTACTTTCTTTTATGCTATATTATATAGCTTTTAGGCTTAAGTACTTTTATTACCTAGCTATAGTGTAATTCTTTTATCTTTTAGCACTTATATAAGCTCTCTTTTAAACACACAGCTAAGTGCTAAAAAGTTTTATAGTATTTATTTTTTAAAATCCTTTATGTATAAACTTAAAAAAGTAGCGCCCTTTTAAGTTATTATATATAGATTAGTAATTATATAACTTATATATAATTAAGTTTATAAGCGTATTAAAGCTTTTAACATGTTAATCTTATTATTCTAGTACTCTAGGCTAGTCTTATTTTGTAGTGTTACCTCTAATATTCTTATGTCTTTTATAAGTTATTTATATAATAGGAATTATTTCTTATTCTTTTTATTATTACATAAAGTTGTTAGTTGCTAGTAGAATTTTATTATAATAGTATAGTTAATTACTTTTCTAGTAGATTGCGCAAGTACTACTATTATCTAGCTACTAGGTTGTGCAGCTTTAATAGCTTTAGTGTGCGCCTTACACTATCTTCTTCTTACTTTGTACAGTAGCAGAGCTTGCTGTATAATGTAAAAGATTAATATACTGTTATCTAGCTACTAGGTTGTACAGCTTTAATAGCTTTAGTGTGCGTCTTACGCTATCTTCTTCTTACTTTATATAGTAGCAGAGCTTGCTATATAATGCAAAAGATTAATCTACTATCTTAAAAAATAAGTACCTAAATAAAGTACTTTATAAAGTATAAGTGCTTTATTATTACTTTTTTTAAAAAATAAGTAATAAAATAAAGTACCTTATAAAGTATAAGTACTTTATTATTACTCTTACTAATTTATAGTTAATTAAATTAACTACTAATTAGTGTTAAATAAGCTCTAACAGCTAGCTGCTTATAGTATAAGCACTTAAGTAGTAAAAGTAAGAGTAGTATATAGTGTGCACAGTGTATAAGGTAAGTAAAGTAAAAGTAATATGTTTCTAGTTTTATTACTCTTGTCTTTCTTTTATACAGAGAAAAAGGGGGATATCTAGATGTTCGCGCACAGAGGTTCGCGCACAAGCATCATGTGACATAGATACGTGGTCCTGCTCGTGCGCGATCGCTCGTATCCAGACCGTGACGCTGCTGCTGCGTACAGACATCTAGAGCTATTTATGCTAGAAATATAGGCAATAACATAATTACTTTAGAGAATGTATAGTGTTACTCTACTAGATAAACATTAGTAATAACTATAGAACATTTAACATAGTGTAATAAATAGCTAAAGTAAAATAAAATATTATAGATAAAAAGAAATAATAGTAGTTTTTTATTAAGATCTATAATTAGAAACTTAAAAGACTAGGCAGACCTGCTAGGTTTAAAGTTCTAGAACTAAGCACTAAGCAACTAAGAACTCTACTTCTAGGGCTAGTAGTTAGCAGGAAAGCTCTTACCCTACAACACAACTACAAACAGTGTCTTCTCTGTAGCAGTACTTTCTATAGCACAGACAATTGCTAATAAAAAGAACACCCTATATAACTAGTACAAACTTAAGAATACTCTAGATAGGCTTAAGAACATCTAATTAACACTTTGTAGAGACTATACAACTGTCTATACCTCTAGTACTAATGCATGTAATAGTACAACACAAAGCATTAGAACAACAAACACTAAGTAGGCTAGTAGCCTACATAGAAAAGACACCTAGATAGAGACTCTTAGAAGGGCACTGCCTTAATATGTAAAGTAATAGACTGTTACACATGTTAGACCCTACCTATTTAAAAAGAACTAAAGAGTTAGCCTAACTACTACTATTAGAACAGCTGCAGATTTTATTATTTCTAATAAAAAGCTGCCTATAAAGAAGACTATATACGAACTTACTACTTAGTAGAGGACTATAAATGCAAAGCAGCTAACTACTATGTTAAAAAATATTAACTTTATAAGAAAAAAAGGCCTAATAAACCTAATAATCTATAGAAAAACATTAACTTATACTTAATAGATAATAAAAAGGAAATATTCTATAATATAAAAGCGCTAGTAGCTGTAAGCTAAGGATTAGAGTAAAGTTTAACCATAACCTTTATGTTTAAAGAATAGATAAAGTTAGCTCTTATTAATAGCAGATGCACTTTTATAGTAATAAACACAACCTAGGTAGAAAAACAAGGCATCCTATTCTAAATTAAGAAAAGGCTGTTTAAGGTAACCCTTACTAATGCTTTCTTACTAGAGTATAGTAGAAAATAAATTAACCTAGAAATGTATAAAGAAGACCTAATAATATAAAATACTAAGAACTAGAAGTCTATAAGGATACTCTTATTAAAAGACAAGTACAATGCAATTCTAGGCTATAACTAGCTTAAAAAGCATAATATTGCTATTAACTAAAAGATAATAACTATTAAAGGCCTTAAAGACTATGCACACATAACCTAGTTAGCATGCTATAATAACTTATACCTAGTCTACAAACAAGCAAAACAAGGTAGCAGTTACTACTTAAAAAAATAAAAACTATAAAAATTCCCTTGCTAAAAGCTAAAAGCTAGAGTAATAAAAGCAATAAAAAAAAGCTAAAGAAAGTCTCTTATAAAGAACTTAAAGCTAATAAAGACATAGAATAGATTAGTATTTATAGAATCTAGGAAGAACACACGATCTCTGCTAAGTACAAGGATTATAGAGACATGTTTAAAACACCTAAGAATTTAGAAGAACTACCTCTACACTAGCTATAGGATCACGCTATAAACCTAATAAAGAACCCTAATCTAAAGACCTACAGGCTTTGCCTCTTAATAAAAATACAGAAGAAAGCTTTATAAGAATATGTTAATTAAATGTTAGTAAGAGGCTATATTTAAAAAAGCTACAGCTTAGTAGCCTTAGCAGTAGTCTTTATAAAAAAGAAAGAAGAAAAAATCTAAGTTTACTAAGACTATTAAACTTTAAATAATAACATAATTTAGAATCAGTTTCTTTTTCTAACATACTTCACAGGCAAGTTGCTCACACACTCGAGTCGCTTACTTTTGCTAAGACCCCACTCTAACAAACTCTATTATAGCCCATAACAACCTGCTCTAGCACTATATAGTATAGTACAGCCTAGAATATTATTTAAATACTACTTCTGCTTCTTACTTACACATTTGTGTGTTATGCCTAGTCTAATTATACTATCTGCAGCGCCTTTAGGATAGCTTACCTACTTTAGCTTACACCTGCTTCTTTACCTTCTTTCTATTACTACGCGCCTTAAACTTATTTAAAGCTGTTAAGTGTAAGCCTTTCTAAATTATTAAGGTTTTTTCTACTTTAATCTACTTTCTTTTATATAATTTATGTTATGTAGCAGCCTTATTAGCTGCTTAAAGCTTAGTAATTTTTTATTATACTAACACTAGCTTATGCGTAATTATTACTGCCTCTTTTAAAACTTTCTTAAACGCCTTAACTATAAAAGTTAGTAAACTATTTATATGCTTCTAAATTCTTATTTTTATAAGTATTAATTATAACTTAAGTTTTAAAGTATTACTTAAGGTTTATAACTGCTAGGGCTTATTATATATAAGTAGTAGTAGTAATAGAGTGCGTAACTTTACATTAAGGCCTATTATAACCTATTATAGGTTAAAAAGAACTAATCTAGCGCCTTAGAACTCTTTTTAGATATTACTAAAAGTAATTACAACATTATAGGCTACTTTAAAGCATAGTAGAAACTTTATTTTTATAATATAAGTAATTTAGTTATGCATAAGGTTTTTAGCTTAGCACTTATACACTTTTTTTAAAGAAGTAAAATAACCTACATTAAGTAGCTATAAAAAGTGTAATAAGTAAAAAGGCACATAAATAGTAATAATCTTATTATCTTTATAGTATTACTAAAAATAAAGTAAGTTATAGCTCTTATAGCTATTAATAACTAGTAAATAGTAGCTGCTAATAGTACACTTCTTTATATGCACATTAAAGTGCTTTAACTAGTCTAGACTAAGCTAATTAGTAGTCTAGCTATGCTTAGAGATTATAATAACTTAATTCTAAAGTAGATTTTTTTTATACTAGTTGAAAAAGTAGTTGCTACTCTAAAAGATAATAAAAAGTAGAATAGCCTACCTGTTGCGTTTGCTAAAAGGTTAACCTCCTAGCTAGCACAGCAGAAGGATATATGTAGACAGATAGCTGTTGTCTACGTCTAGTTACCTAGCTAGACTGCTTTTAGCTGTTTTTATCTCTCTAAACCTGTAATAACTGCTCTAGTAAATATCTAGCCTATTATAAACTCTATCTTATTATAGTTGTGCATGTTATTATCCTAGATGCTATACTTAGCTTTAATATTCTTTATAAAGTTAAACTAGCCTTAAATTACTATAGTATTTTTATAAAAAGATTTTTTATAGTTATACTTATACTTAAACTTTACTTTAAGCTCTAAGTAACACTTAATAAATATATTAAGCTAGTTTATACTAATATAGCCTATATTATGCTTAGCGTGTAAAGAATTAGCTATATTAGCTACAGTTACTAGCTAGGGGGGAAATCCTTATGCATTTAGCTTAAGTATGTGCTAAATAATTACCTGCTCTTTGTTATTATCTAGCTTTTATAAGTTAGCTATATAATTAGCTTAGAAAAGTTATCTAGTGTGTTAGTTACTTATTATTTTTTTATAGACCTTATAAATAGCTGCAGCGTGTTGCTTAGAAAGTGTTATGTTTTATTTAAAAGCCTAAAGCATAAGCTACATCTAATGTTCCTTTAACATGTCTAAGTAGTGTTGTTAGAAATACATTAGTGTAAAAAGAGTAGTGTAGTAAGGTCTTAGCAAAAGTAAGCAACTTAGGTGTATAAGCAACTTGCCTGTAAAGTATGTTAATTATTTAAGATATAATAAACTAACTAAAAGAAACTAAGTACTTTATAAAGTTTAATGTATAAGATGTAAGGACGGGGCTCTGCACCACTCCGCTAATACAACCAAAAGGTACGAATAATCAACCAACGTTGATTTTCGGGTGCAGAATAGTATATATACCTGTCGCACGTAAGCGCCATCTCGGCCTTACATGAGACAGGTTTAATAAGATATAAATAAAAGAAAAAGATAAATAGCTAACAGCCTTTTACACTCTATAAAGATTATATAAGCTGTTAGTAATGCTGTTTAGACTAATAAACACTCTAGTAACATTCTAGAGAATTATTAACACAGCTTTAAACCTATACCTTAATGTCTTTACACTAGTATATTTAGACAATGTTCTTATCTATACAAAAGACAGTTTGGAAGACTACGTACAGAAGGTACAGAAAGTCCTAGAAAAGTTACAAAAATATAGACTCTACCTGCAACTCTCTAAATGTAAATTCTATGTTAGTAAGAGAGAATACTTAGGATTTATAATTAATAGTAATAAAATTAAGATTAACCTAGCTAAAATATAAAAAGTTTTAAAATAGCTAGAACCTACAACAGTTAAAGAAGTAAAAAGATTTCTTAGACTATCTAGATATGTTAGATAAATAATTAAAAACTACTCTAAAATCACCCTACTATTAACTAATGCTACTATAAAGAAACAGGTAGTTATAAAATTTGTCTGAACCTCATACATAAACAGTGCTTTTAAAGCATTAAAATAAGCTATTACTATTAAACTAGTACTACAAATGTATAACCTAAGGCTGGACATAAAAATCTACATAAATGCATTTCTAAAAGCAAGCGGTGCAGCATTCTACTAAAAACAGGAAGACAAGAAATAGCATCTAGTAGTATACTATTTAGTAAAATTCTGAGGATCTAAAGCAAACTATAGCATATCTAATAAAGAACTAAAAGTAATATTAAACGTAGTATAAGTCTAGACAACAGAGCTGCACAGAATAAAAAAACGCTTTAACATTATAATAGACTATGCAAATTTAGTTATGTTTCTAACTACTAAGAAACTATTACTAATGCATGTATAATAGGTAATAGAACTTGCCTAGTTTAACTGTGTTATTAAACATGTTCTTAGAGCTTAAAACTAGTAAGCTAACGCTCTTAGCTATAGACCTAATTACTTTAATAGACAAAAAAAAACTAAAGAGTTTACTCTCTTTAAGGAAACAAAAGAAGAGTTAGTGTACAATAGGCCTAGGCCTATTAAGGAATTCTATGCGCTTATAGTAACTAAACAAGAATAAAAAAACCTAATTTGTAAATATTATAAATCTCTAATGTTTAGACATTCTAGAATTAGCACCCTCTAGAAAAAGCTAAGAGCTGCTATTCTCTAACTTATACCTAAGATAAAGTAATTATGCATAGAGGTACTTAAAGAATGTAATGCATGTAATAAAAACAACCTTTAAAAGCATAAAACATACAGACGTCTTTAACTTATTAAAGCTCTAAAACAGCTATAGATAATAATTACTATAGACTTTATAACAAGACTTCCCCTATTAAAGAAACCTAGTATAGAAAGGATGTGTAACATGATAATAATAGCTTTTAATAAAACTACTAAGTTTCTACATATATAGCTATTAGAAAAAACTATTACAGCTAAAAGATTTATTTATAAACTTAAACAAAACATAGTTTTAGTACATAAATGCCTTTAGATTATTATCTTTAATAGAGATAAGCTATTTACTAGTAAGTTCTAGAAAGCAGCTATAAGGCACCTAAGCGTAACTTATAAGCTGTCTACAGCCTATTACCTATAAATAGACAGTTTAACTAAACAAATAAACACTAAAGTAGAATAATACCTAAGATAATATATATCTTACAGCTAAAATAACTAGGCAGAATAGCTTCTTATAGCATAACTTGCTATTTACATAGTAGAATCTGCAATAATAAAAGAAACCCTATATAAAGCTAATTTTAGATATTACCTCTACTTTATGCTTTATAAAAGTTAGCTTATAAACTTACTAAAATTAATTAATTAATTACTAAACTTGTAAAACATATATAAGAGGTTAGTAATTAAAGCTAAATCTAGTTAGAAGACTATAGAACAATATGTAAATTAAACACAACAACCTAGACTAGAAATCTGCTCTAAAGACTATGTGTACTTTAAAACTAGAAACTTTAAAATACCTAGACTCTTTAGAAAGCTTGTAAAAAAAAGAATAAGACATTATAAAGTTCTTTAGACCTAGTGCAACAACTATAAGCTAAAGCTTTTTCTACATATAAAGATACACCTATAGTTCTACATCTTAAAGTTAGAAAAAGAGCCTAAAGAAATTCTCTTGTTAGCATAAAAATAATAAAAAACAGAAATAGAATATAAAGTAAAATAAATTATTAGTAATTAAAAGAATAAAAAAAATTCTTAGTAAAATAGTTTAGATAGCTTACTAGTAAAAATACCTAAAAATTAGCTAAGAACTTGGAAAATGCGCAGCGGTTGGTGTAGAAGTACCTCTAAACTTTTCTAAAAGAAACTAGCTAGGTAATAAAGCACTTATTTTAAAAAGAATAGCTATGTTATTATTGCATAGCAGCAGCCTTTCGAGACAAGTACCTGTAGAAAGAGGTTAGAGAGGCAACTAACCCTCTGCTGCTGCCTTAAAAGCTGCTATCTTATCTAGAGAGAAGAGGTCCCCCTCTAAGTACTGCGCGCAGTAAGCTTCTAGCAAATCTAGTAATTTTTAGATATAATCCTATCTAGAACACTCTCTTTCTAACACCTTCTTTTTTTTCTCTACTTTCTTAAGAAGTTTTTTTACTAAGCGTAAGCATTTGTCTGTAACTTTCTGCTTATAAACCTTTACTACCTTAGTTAACTAAAGAAGCTTCTCTCTCTTTTTCTTTAAATAATTCTATATAGTGTTAGAAATAAAAGTGTTACACTAGTTATTCTTCTTTACACACTCTACACATCTGTCTAAGGACAAGGTTAACACATAAAATAACTCTAATACCTAGTAAGCATTACAGAGTTTTATTTTTGTCTAATAAAAAGGATTAAAATAAAGAGTAGCATAAAAACAATATAATAAACAAGACTAATAAGCTATTTAGTATAAAAAAGATAAACATTATAAGCGCCTTCTAGTAGGTAGGCACTTACTTTATAAATAAACTCTTACTAACGCAGTTGTGTAAGCAGAGCAGTAAGAACACTGCTAGAGAGAGGAGGCAGCGTGTTACAGTCTATAGTTAGACTAACATAACTCCACCTAAAGTACTTAAGAATCTAGCTAGGTTAGAGCAGAGCTTGTTTATAGACTAACTAGAAGACGCAGAGGCAGCACAACTGCCTATAGCTACAGAAGAGTGCATTGTCTAATAGGGAAGAATGCTAAGGAAAAGAGTAAGTCTAAGTAAGTTAGATAAGCTTGCTGTACAGTAAGCTTACCTAAACTTAACTAACTTATTCTTAGCACACTAGACATGTATATAGTTCTAACTTTAAATAACCTTTAGAAGGTGTGTTTAACATTTAGTTTATTTTTTATATAGACTAAGTAGCATTCTAGCTTTCTAAAGAGCTGTAATATAATTTATGTATCTTACAACATATATACCTCTAATTCTATCTAACAGGACTGTTTAACCTAGCCACTATACTGCCGCTATAGAGACAAACTACAATCTGGTCACTCTACCTAACTCTATTAGCCTATTAGCTATTACGTAGGACTGTACACTCTGCCGTCAGCCCCTACTCTCTGTCCTACCTCCTAGGAACAACATTGACCTGAGTGCTTCCCGAAGCAAGGATTGTAACAGCTTTGTATATAAGTATAAATCCTAACAAGTAAGGCTTAGCAGCGATTTGTCTCTCTTACAATACACTTCTATCTTTCTCTAAAAGCTTGCTCTTAGTGCTATTAGTGCTATCTACTATCGTATCTTTACATTTAAATTGCTCTACAAGCTAGCATACTGTTTAAGAGCAACATTCTTATAAAATAGTATTAATATAAAACACTAAAAAAATTAGATGCAACTAGCGCTTGAAGACTACTTAAAGAGCCAGCTAAAACTACTGCTTTTAGTAATACTTAACTAAAGTTAACACTAACACAGAGAGAAATAGAGCAAGAGATAAGTAAAGAAGATAAATAGAAAACTTTATAGATTAGGCTTATTAAGCTATCTAGAAGGCAATTAGAGCCTAGAAGGGGTTAGAAGAGCTAGTGTAGGACTATGTAACACACAGTTTACCCCTGTAAATTAGGCTTTAGTAGAAGCCTACGTCTAGCTGCAAGAGCAGCGGGAAGTGTAAGAACTAGCTAAAATAATAAAATCTATTAATGTACTTTATAGGAAAGTTGCTTACACACCTAAGTTGCTTACTTTTGCTAAGACCCTACTAAATTACTCTTCTTATACTAATGCATTCCTAACAATACTACTTAGACATGCTAAAAGAATGTTAGATACAGCTTACACTTTAAGCTTTTAAATAAGACATAAAACTTTTTAAAAAACATGCTATAGCTATATACAAAGTCTTTTAAAAGATAATAAATAACTATAGCACTAGATAACTTTTATAAGCTAATTCTATAGCTAACTTATAAAGGCTTAGTAATAACAAGGAGTAAGTAATTATTAAGACTATACTTAAGCTATATGCGCAAGGATTTTCTCCTTAGATAGCATTTATAGCTAATATAGCTAATTCTTTGCGCACTAAGCATAATCTAGGCTATGTTAGCATAAACTAGCCTAGTATATTTAGAAAGTGTTATCTAAAGCTTAAAGTAATGTTTAAGTGTAAGTACAACTATAAGAGAGCTTTTTATAAAAGTTCTATAGTAACTTAGAGCAGGTTTAGCCTGATAGAGAATATTAAAGCTAAGTATAGCATCTAGAATAATAACATGTATAACTTTAGTAAAATAGGCTTTATTATAGGCTAAATATTTATTAACTATACTTGCGCTTAAAACTTTACTTTAAGCTTTAAATAACACTTTATAAATGTACTAGGCTAGTTTATGCTAACATAGCCTAGATTACGCTTAGCGCGCAAAGAATTAGCTATATTAGCTTTAAATACTATCTAAGAAGAAAATCCTTACGCATATAGATCAAGTATAGTTTTAATAATTACCTGCTTCTTATTATTACCTAGCCTTTATAAGTTAGCTATAAAATTAACTTGTAAAGGTTGTCTAGCGCTATAGTTATTTATTGTCTTTTAAAAGACTTTGTAGATAGCTGCAGCATGTTTCTTTAAAAATTTTAAATCTTATTTAAAACCTTAGAGTGTAAGCTGTATCTAACATTTTTCTTAGCGCGTCTAAGCAGTGTTGTTAGAAATGCATTAGTGTAGAAAGAGTAGTTTAGTAGAGTCTTAGTAAAAGTAAGTAACTTAGGTGTGTAAGCAACTTGCCTGTAAAGTACGTTATTAATTTAAAGTAAGGAATATAAACACACTTAATAAGGTACTAACTAAGGTATTAAACATTATTATACTAAAACTTACTTAAGAGTAAGTAAACTTACTACATCCTAAACTCCTACACTAATATAAAAAGAAGAACAGAGTAGACTACAACTAGTAGTATAGAGATAATAAAGACTATTATTAAAAAAGTCTATTAAGCTTTGCTTAAGATTTACAGAAAATCTCTTTTAGACTATACTACATTAATAAAACACTATAGTTACTATAAAAAACACACTACACTTATTTAAAGCTTATTAACTTATTATAGTTACTAATATAGCAAGATCTTAAAAATAATATGCTTAATACATTAAGTACTTTAGTAGAATAAAAAAAAGTACCTTATAATGCTATAAAAAACTATAAATAATAACTTAATTAGTTCTTAACTAATCTTTTAGCCTACCTTAGGCTATTATAGACTAAAGTTAATAAGAAGAGCCTAGATAGAATAATAGTAGACTTTAGTAGTGTACTATCTAACAAGATTAAGCGTAATCTAACATATATTCTACAGAGTAAGCAAGAGACGCTAGCGTAGGTAAAAGAGTAGAGCAACATATCCTATCACTACCTGCAGAAGGGAAAAGGGCTAAAGTTAAAAAAAAAGAATATACAAGTGTTTTACCTTACCTCTACCTAATAAAATCTTAAAAAGGCTTTAAAAAAATATAAAAAAAGCCTCTAAGCTAAAAAAGGCTAAAAAAAGTAAAAATTTAATAAAATAAAAGTTACTTACTAGAATTATAAGCAGCTAGGTTATATTTCTCTAGATTATTTTATAAAGGATAAAGATAAAAATAAGTCTAATAAAAATAAGTTAAAAAAATGTAGAGGATAAAATAGCCCGGCAGTAGCTGTTTAGAAGATCGGATGAAGTGACTCCGCTATCTAAGAGATCTAAGGGCTCTCCTTATATACACTGAGCTTTGGAACATAATATCTCCAGATCTCGAGCTGCGTCCCAGGCTCTGAGCCCTAGTCCTAGGCTCTGAGCCCTAGCTAAGGCTCTTAGTATACGCGACACCCCCCCCCAGGTGAGCTGCGCAGCAGCTTACCTGCGTTAAGCGTTAACTTAGCTTATTAAAGCAGCGCTGCTGTTACGGTCTATGGTTGGACCAGCGTAACTCCACCGGCAGTGCTCCACAATCTAGCTGAATTGGGACAGGGCTCGCTTATGAACCAGTCGGAGGACGCGGGGGCAGCGCAGCTGCCCGCAGTAATGGAGGAATGCGTGGTCTAATAGGGAGACGGGCCACAAATTAAGGGAGCCTAAGGGAGCCTAAGGGAGCTCCCCTTAGCAGGCTCCTATAAGCTCCTCCTGCTTCCCTTAGCACCTCTAGCACATGTATATAGTTTTGTGTTAAACAACCTTTAGAAAAGTGTGTTTAATATTTAGTTTATTCTTTACTATAAACTAAGTAGCATTTAGCTTTCTAAAGAGCTATAATCCTATTTATATATCTTACACTATATATACCTCTAATCTTGTCTAACAGGACTATTTAACCTAGCCTTTATACTGCTGCACATAGGGCAAACTACAATCTAGTCACTCTACCTCCCCTCTATAGCCTAATAGCCTGTACGTAGGACTGTACACTCTACTAGATTAGCCCCTTTCTTCTTATCCTACTTCTCCTCTAGGAATACTATAAGACTTAAGTGCTTCTTAAAGTAAAGATTATAACATTAAACACTACCCCTTTTAAAAAGTATAACTACTTAATACAACATAAATTCTAACATAGCCTGTACAGCTCTGTTAGGATCTATAGAAGTTCCCACCTAAAGCAAGGCTATTCTAGCAGAGCAAATTAACATAATTTAAGATAACATTAAAGAACTCTAGCAAATTAGCAAAAAAATAAAAGAGTTAGTAAACTTTTAATAAAAAGTTATAAGCATTTACTAAAAAGCTATATAATTATAAAATGCCTTTAAACTTACAGCCCTCTAAAAAGCTACTAACTACACCTACTAAATATATAAACTAAGAGTAAAGTTAGCTAAGATTTAAAACATCTTAGCTAAAAAATTAAGTAACATAGCTAAAAAAAACTTTAAAGCTAGCCTTTTTAAAGCTCTTTAAAAGATTACTAAAAGATCTTTAACTATTCTTTACTAGATGCTACCTTTATATGTAATATAATAAAGGAGCATTTTAGACTAACGCAGAAATAATATCTTAGATAGGACTACACCTAAAAGGACCCCCTGCAATCTAGTTCTAGCTACATGTAGATAACTAGATAGACTTTAGAGCTAATAGCACACTACTAAACACTAAAATAAAGAAAGTGTTTACTAGCTTAGAAAACTTTAAAGTAGCTCTAACTACTATCTATAAAACTTTAAATAAAAAAAGGATTATAGCTAATAAATTAAACACTATAAAATAAGCTAACAGCACTATTTAATACTACGCAGCCTACTTTAGAGAACAGCTAGCTATTTGCAGATAGAGAGACTAGAAGGCCCTATACTGCATGTTTTATAACAGACTAAATAAAAAGGTAAAAGATAAATTTATGTATATTAATAAGCTACCTACTTTTAAAAACTATATTATAAAAGTAATAACTTATAATAATTACTATAAAGAGTAAGAAAGAGAAAAAAAGTAAAAGAGAACTTTATAAAAGTTAGAGTTTATTCTAAAAAAAAAGAGCTTTTATAATATAATAAAAAACTAATAAACATTAGTTATGTAAAGCATACATAAAGCCCTCTTTTAAAAAAAAAACTAAGTTCTAAAATGTAAAAGGCTGCCTCTAATAAAAAAAATAGCAAAAGTAGTTTAAAGACAAGGCCTGCCTAAACTATAAAAAAGTAGGACATTTTTATTAAAACTACTTAGACTCTTAAAAGGGGGAGAATAAAAATACTACTATAATAATAAAAGCTATTACTACTAAATACAGCCTTATAGATAAGGAAATATTAGAAAGATTAAACAACAGACTTTACTAGTAATATAAAGGCAACTATTCTTTAAACAACTGCTTTAAAGCATATTAGAAAGTAGCTATTTAAAACTTTAGTAGTTTAAACACAGTATTGCAGGACCTTGTAATTTTTAAAAGATACAGAGAAGAAACTTAGATCTAAGAATATATTAAAAATATTTAAAAAAAAAAGTAGTTCCCTTTTTAAAACTAAACCTCTAGCACTTTAGTAAAAGAGCTCTCTAGACAGTTCTAGAAATGCAAGTGCTAAAAGTGCAGCTTACAACACAACTACTTAAGTTATTGCATAGTAATGCTTTATTAGATAAGCGTTAGCAACAACTACCTTATATTTAACATTATATAACAAATAGCTAAGGTGCAATACAACATTATAAATAATAAAAAACAATAGTAGTTCTTTACTAAGATTTAAGATTAGAAGCTAGAAGAACAAAGTAGACCTACTAGGTTTAAAGTCCTAAAGCTAGCACCTAAAAAACCTAAGACACTACTTCTAAGCCTTACAGTTAGCAGAAAAGCCTTAGTAATGTAGTAAAGCTACAGTTAGTGCGTACTCTATAGAAGCAACACCTATAGCACTAACAACTACTAATAGAAAAAACACCCTGTATAGGTAGTACAGACACAAGAATACCTTTACTAGACTTAAAAAAGCCCTCTTAACACCCTATATAGACTAGACAACTGCCTATACCCCTAGTACTAATGCACATAATAATATTGTATTAAACATTAGGACAGTAAGTACTAAGCAGGCTAACAGCCTACATAGAAGAAAAACCACAATAGTTGCCTATAGCAGGGAACAGCTTTAGCCTGCAAAATTACAAACTGCTACACTTGTTAGACAGCCCCTCCCTATAAATAAGAAGAGTAGACTAAGTATAAAAAATAAGACAGTTATAAGTTCTACTACTTCTAGTAAAAGACAGCGTAAAAAAGAACTATCTAACATTACATTACCTAGTTAAAGATTATAAATGCAAAGCAGCTAACTGCTGCAATAAAAAGTATTAAATTTATAAAAAAAAAAAAATTAGTTTAAAAATAACTTATAAAACATTAACTTTTACCTCTTTTTAGATAAGAAAGTCTTTTATAATATATTAGTTTTAGTTACTATAAGATAAGAAACTAGACAGAGTCTAACTACCACCTTTACATATAAAGGACAGTTAGGATTAGCCCTTATAAACAGTAGATGTACCTTCACCACAATAAATAAAGATTAGGTAGAAAAACAAAGCATCTTATACTAAATAAAAAAAAACCTGTTTAAAGTAACCTTAGCTAACACATTATTAATAAAATACAGCAAAGAATAAATTAACTTAGAGATGTATAAAAAAAACTTTAAAACCTTAAACATAAAAAACTAGAGGTCTATAAACATACTTCTACTAAAAGGCAAGTATAACATAATCCTAGGTTATAATTAGCTTAGAACACATAACTCTGCAATTAATTAGAGAATAATAACTATAGAAACTCCTAATAACTATGCACACATAACCTAGTTAGCATGCTATAATAATTAACACCTAGTCTATAAATAAGTAAAACAAGGCAGTAGTTACTACCCTAAAAAAGAGAAACTCTAAAAGTTCCCCTACTAGGAACTAGAGGCATAAGTTATAAAAATAATAAAAGAGAAACTTAAAAAAGTCCTCTATAAAAAACTTAAAAATAATAAAAATGTAAAATAAGTTAAAATCTTCTAAATCTAAAATAAAAGTAGCATTCTATTTAAATATAAGAATTACAAGGATATGTTTAAGACACTAGAAGATCTAGAAGAACTGCTACTATACTAACCCTAGAACTACGCTATTAACCTAATAAAAGACTATAACCTAAAAACTTATAAGCTCTGCCCCCTAATAAAAGCATAAAAGAAGGCCCTGCAAAAGTATGTAGACTAGATATTAGCACAAGGCTATATCTAGAAAAGCTATAGCCTAGTAGCGTTAGCAGTAGTCTTTGTAAAAAAGAAAGAAGAAAAGATCTAAGTTTATTAAAATTATAAAACTCTAAATAATAATACTATCTAAGATTAATTTCCCTTACTAATTATATAAAACATTATAAACTAATTAAAAGGAACCTAGTACTTTATAAAGTTTAACATACAAAACAGATTTAACAAGATAAGAATAAAAAAGAGAGATAAGTAGCTTACAGCATTTAAAACTCTATAAAAACTTTATAAATTACTAGTAATGCTGTTTAGACTAATAAACACTCTAGCTATGTTCTAACAGATTATTAACACAGCCCTTAATCTATACTTTAATGTCTTTACTCTAGTATACCTAGATAACGTCCTTATCTACTTAAAAGATACCCTAGAAGACTACGTACAGAAAGTATAAAAAGTCCTAGAATAGTTAAGAAAGTATAAACTTTACCTATAACTCTTTAAATATACATTCTATATTACTAAAACAAAATACTTAAGATTTATAATTAATAGTAAAGAAATAAAAATTAACTTAGCTAAAGTATAAAAAGTACTTAAATAGCTAAAGCCTATAACAGTTAAGAAGATTAAGAGATTCCTTAAGCTGTTAGAATATGTTAGATAAATAATTAAAAACTATTTAAAAATGACTATACCTCTAATAAACACTACTACTAAGGAACAAGCTATAGCAAAATTTGTCTAGATGCTGTAAATAAATAAGGCATTTATAGTATTAAAATAGGCTATAATAGCTAAACTAGTATTAAGGATGTATAACCTATAGTTAGATATAAAGATCTACACAGACGCATTCTTAGAAGCCAGCAGAGCTGCCCTCTACTAGAGACAAGAAGACAATAAATAGCACCTAGTAGCATACTACTCTACTAAGTTTTTAGGACCTAAAGCAGGCTACAGCATACTTAATAAAAAACTTAAGGCTATACTAAACGCAGTAAGAGTATAAGCTATAAAGCTACATAAAATAGCAAAACTCTTTTATATTATAATAGACTACGTAAACTTAGTTATGTTTCTAACTATAAAGAAACTGTTACTAATGCATGTAAAATAGGCAATAAAGCTTACATAATTTAACTATATTATTAAGCACATCCTAGAAGCACAAAACTAGTAGGCTAACACTCTTAGCTAAAGGCTAGACTATTTTAATAAAGAAGAAAAAAGAACTAAGAAATTTACTCTCTTTAAAAAAACTAATAAAGAATAAATCTATAATAAGCCTTAACTTATAAAAAAACTTTGCATGCTTATAATAAATAAGTAGGGATAGAAAAATCTAATCTAAGAATATTATAAATTACTAATGTTTAGACACCCTAGAATAGGCACCCTCTAAAAGAAATGAAGGGCTGCTATACTATAATAAATACTAAAAGTAAAACAACTATGCACAGAGGTGCTTAAAGAATGTAATAGCTGTAATAAAAATAACTTATAAAAGTATAAGACTTATAAATACTTTTACCTAATTAAATCACTAGAGTTACTATAAATAATAATTATAATAGACTTTATTATAGAACTACCCCTGTCTAAAGAACTAGGGACAGAAAAGATGTGCAACATAATTACTATAGCCCTTAATAAAACTACTAAATATCTGCATACTTAGCCTTTAAAAAAATAATAACAGCTAAAAAATTTATTTATAAATTAAAATAAAACATAATATTAGTATATAAATGCCTTAAAATTATTATCTCTAACTAAAATAAGCTATTTACTAGCAAATTCTAGAAGGCAGTAATGCAGCACCTTAGCATAACACATAAGCTGTTAACAGCCTACTATCTGCAAACAGATAGCTAGACTAAGAGAGTAAACATAGAAGTAGAAAAATACCTAAGAAAGTACATTTTCTATACTTAGTATAACTAAGCAGAATAGCTTCTAATAGCATAATTAGCTATTAATAACATAGAATTAGCTATAATAAAGGAAACACTATATAAAGCTAATTTTAGTTATAACCTTTACTTTACGCTATAAAGAAATTAACCTATAGACCTACAGAAATTAATAAACTAGCTAATAAATCTGCAATATATACATAAAAAGTTAGTAGTTAAAGCTAGATCTAGTAGGGAAATAATAGAAAGGTACATAAACAAATTACAATAACTAAGACTATAAATCTACCTAGAAGACTATGTATATTTTAATACTAAGAACTTTAAGATACCTAGACCTTCTAAGAAGCTAGTAGAAAAAAAAATAGAACCTTATAAAGTCCTTTAAACTTAGTAAAATAATTACAAACTTAAGCTTTCTCTACATATAAAAATACACCTATAGTTCTATATCTCTTAATTAGAAAAAGCACTTAAAGAGATTCCCCTATCTACAGAGGGATAAGAAAATAAGAAAATAAAGTATAAAGTTAAACATATTATTAGTAACTAAAAAAACTAAAAGGAATTTTTAGTAAAATAAAAAAAGTAGCTTACTAGTAAAAACATATAGAAACTAGCTAAGAATTTACAGAACACGCAGCTATTAGTATAAAAATACTTTTAAGCCTGTCTAAAAGAAACTAGCTAGGTAATAAGGCACCTATATTAAAAGAAGTAGCTATGTTATTACTAGATAGTAGTAGCCTTTAGAGACAAGTCTTAGCTAATAAGAGCTGTAAAGAAAAATAGCCTTTTACTTTAGCCTTAAGGGCTTTTATTTTGTCTAAAGAAGAAAGGTCCTTTTTTAAGTACTTTATATGCTAAGCTTCTAGTAAATTTAGTAATTTTTAGATATAATCTTATCTAGAGCGCTCCTTATCTATTGCCCCTAGCATCTTCTCCTGTAGACAGAGTTGCTCTTAGTCTTAAGCTTATTATTTGTCTAGCAGCGCATAGTTATAGGCCTATAAGGCTTTAGCCTTTTAAAGAAGTGTCTTTCTCTCTTTTTCTAGCTAATCTTATACAGCATTAGAAATAAAAGCATTGCACCTGCTATGCTTCTTTACACACTTAACACACTTAACACACTTATTTAAGAACAAAGTTAACACATAAGACAACCTTAAAAATTAGTAAGCGCTATAGGGCCTTATTTTTATCTAGTAAAAAGGATTAAAATAATAAGTAACATAAAAATAATAAGAAAAATAGAACTAATAAGCTATTTAGTTTAAAAAAAATAGATATTAAGGATGCCTTTTAGTAAGTAGACACTTACTTTATAAACAAACTTTTACTAACACAGTTGTGTAAGCAGAGCAGCAAGGACGCTGCTAGGGAGGAGGGGCAGCGTGTTGCAGTCTATAGTTAGACTAGCGTAACTCCACTAGCAGTGCTCTACAATCTAGCTAAATCAGGACAGGGCTTGCTTATAAACTAGTCAGAGGACGCAGGGGCAGCGCAGCTACCTGCGGTAATAGAGGAATGCGTGGTATAATAGGGAGACAGGCCACAAATTAAAAGAGCCTAAAGGAGCCTAAGGGAGCTCCCCTTAGCAGGCTCTTATAAGCTCCTTCTGCTTCCCTTAGCACCTCTAGCACATGTATATAGTTTTGCGTTAAACAACCTTTAGAAAGGTGTGTTTAATGTTTAGTTTATTTTTTACTATAGACTAAGTAGCATTTAGCTTTTTAAAAAGCTGTAATCCTATCTGTATATCTTACACTATATATACCTCTAATCCTGTCTAACAGGACTGTTTAACCTGGCCTCTATACTGCCGCACACAGGGCAAACCACAATCTGGTCACTCTACCTCCCCTCTATAGCCTAATAGCCTGTACGTAGGACTGTACACCCTACTGGATTAGCCCCTTTCTTCCCGTCCTACTTCTCCCCTAGGAATACTATAAGACCCGAGTGCTTCTTGAAGCAAGGATTGTAACAGCTGCGCGTTTACTCTGTGTTTGTGCTTATTACCTTAGGCAGCGCAATACTTGTTTCCTTAGGCAGCGTAATGCTTATTTCTCTAGGCAGCGCAGGTTACATGTATGCTGTGATTGCTGCAATAAAGGTAAATAAATTCTACTACTTTTTAAGCTTCTTTTTCATAAGTCTTAATAACATGCTGTGTGTAAGTTAATGCTTTTAAAAGCTTTAAGAATAACTTTAAACCTATCTGCAATCTCTGCTAACGTGCATCTGTAGTTTAATAAAGCTAAAAGAGCTGCCTGCTTGCGTGCTGCTGCTCTGCAGGGCTGCATTGCCCGCAAGCCGGCGCCCGCTCCCCGCTCCAGCCTCGACTCCCCGCCGGCCTCCCCCTGGTGCGCTCCGCGCGCAGTCCTGTCTAGGCTACATAAAGAGTGCGCTCACAGGGCGCTCTAGTAGGGAGTGCTATAATTCTGCTACTAGCAGTTTACGCTGTTAGCGCTGTTTCTCTAGGCATAGCTGCCTACCTGTCACGATTGTGCACGAGTAAGGTTATAGAGCTTCACAGAGGTCTAGTTCAATTACTACGTGAGGTATCATAGTAGGTACAAGACAATGTGTGAGGAATAGAAAAGTTTAAAAGGAAATTAGTAATTAAATACTTAGCTTAAAAGTCTAAGCACTTTAAGTATAAATTAAGCCTGTTCTAAGTTTAGTTAGTGTTAAAGTAGTTTATGCTTAAGTTTATGTCTATATTATGTTGTGTTTATGTTAGACGTGCACTAATAATACTCTAGTATATGTCTAATACAGTTATGTCTAGAATCTAGGGAGGATACTGTGACAGTACCCCCCTCTTTATTAGAAAGGGAATTCTTTACATTAGTAGTTCTAGCATTAAGTTGTCTTTGTTAGAGTATAGGTTTAGTTTAGATAGGTATTAAGTGTAGAATTAGGTTACTATAGAGTTCTTTTATAAAGCTTCTATAAGTTCCTACAACAGTTTGTTGTATCTAGTCTATTTTATAAAGTATTTATAGATACATTTTTTTTTATTAAACTAGATTTATTTAATGTTTTTTATAATATATTCTAGTTTGTTATTTATAATAATAGGTTTAAGTAGTAGGTTTAGCTGTTTAAGTAGATAGTTAGATTTAAAGGCTGCTTAGCACAGCAATAATACATAGAACATAGGGTGTATCTTTATGCTGTTAGGTAGAATTAATTAGTAAGTGTGTAATAAGACTATATAAGCTACTATAAAGGGGCTAAAGTTCTTCTAATTAAGTTTCTTTAATTATTAGTTTATTTAAATATTTCTAGTGTCTAGCTAGACCTTCTTGCTAGCTGCATACACAGGGGCAAGAGTTTAGAATTAGTTTACATACTTTTATTAAAAAGCTTAAGCTTATGTAAGCTTTTTATAAATATATTTAAATATATTTTAGATTTTATTAATAAGTCTATTTATATCTATTACTTATATAAATTAATAAGTTAGTTAGAGGGTATTTAAAGGTAGTTTAAATCTTATTTAGAGGTAGTATTTATAGTTTACTAAGAATAAAGATACTTATATTAATTTAAATGTTATGTTATTAGCTTTAAACTATGCTATAGCTAACTATTTTACCTAGTTATTCTACTAGTAGTTTATGTACACTTATAGAACTTATTTTATTATAGTGTTTATGTTTTTAGTCTAGCTATTAGTCTCTAGGTAAAAAGCTGTAGATAGATAAAAAATAATTTAGAGCTATTTATAAAGTTTGTCCTAAAAGGCTAAGACAAACTACATACCTTTATCTAATATAATTATGTTAGGCAGGCTATAGTAAACTTATATATATTAGTAGAATAACTAGGCTATATTAGAGGCAGTTATAAAAAAACATAGTATTAAGTATTAATACTTAGTTAAGTAATTAACAACTACTATAATATTTATATACTCTTTAGATAAAAGTAGGTTTATAATAAAATTAATTAATATGTCTTTCTAAGTTTATTTAGAGATTAGAAGTAGTTTAAGCAGGCTATTATACTTTTTTTAAAAGGCTTTTACTTTACAGCAAGTATAGCAACATAATACATATTAGCGTACAGTATAGAACATGTAGGGCTAGTAGTACTCTCTCTGTAGTAGGTTAAGAGTCTTTTCTTTGCCTAGGTGTTTTTTAATAAGTAAGTTATGTATAATTTAAAGTAGTTTAATTCTTAGTTTGTTAGAATTAAAAATTATAAGTTAGTTACAGTAATATAGCTTACTATTTTAGTTTTTATAGTTAGCTAGTGTTACCTTCTTTAACTAACTAGTGCTGTTTTAGAGTAAGTCTAAAGTTTCTTAAATAAATTTATTATTTAAATACTTATTAGTAATAATTTAATTAATTATCTAATTTATTTTATTTAGGTTAAAGTCTAAAAATAGCTTAAGTTAAAGTAAAGTTTAGTGTTAAGCCTTTTACATTTTTTTTAAGTAAAAATGTCTTAAGATTACTTTATAAAAGCATCTAGTTTCTTTCTATTTTAACTAAAATAATAAGTAATCTTAAAATTAAAATAAAATAAGTATTTAAACTAACAGGCTTATTAGTAGCTAAGTTATTTTATAGTTACAAAGTACTATAAGTTCTTATAGTTAAATAAAACCTATATTAGATGCGCTGCACCTTCTAGTTTAGGTTGCTATTATTTAAAGCAGTGTACTATAGTAAGTAATTTTTTATTATAGATTTTATAATTACCTTCTGCAGGACTTATTCTTTTTAAGAAGTATGCAATAGGCCTAATAGTCCTATCTAGCTTAGTTTAGAAAAGAACTTCTGCTACTACATAGTCTAAGGCATTAGCTTCTATAAGTATTAGTAGTTTAAAGTTAAAGTAGCAAAGTATTAGAGCTTTAGTAAAGGCTTTCTTTAGCTAGTTAAAAAACTATTAGTAATTTAAGTTAAAGTTAAAATAAATTTTTTTTTTAGTAAGTGTAATTATAAAGCTTACTTACTATAAAAAGTTATTAATAAATTATTAGTAAAAGTTAGTAAATTTTATAAAAGCTTAAATGTCTTTTATATTCTTTAAGTATTACTAATCTAGCACAGTCTAAACCTTAACAGGGTCTATTTAAATGCTATTTATAGAGATTACATATTCTAAATATATAACCTTTAATTAGTAGAACTTACATTTATCTATGTTAAGTTACAGACCTGCTTCTTCTATAGCCTTTAGCACTAGGCGTACATGCTATTTATACTCTAAAAGGCTATTACTATAGATTAAAATATTATTAATATACATAGTGCAGAACATGTCTAGGTAGGGTTAAAGTAAGTTATTTATAAAATGTTAAAAAGTACTAAGCGTGTTAGCTAAGCTAAAGGGCATTACTAGGTACTTAAATAGTCTATATTAGGTCTAAAATGCTGTTAGCTACTTATTACCCTTTACTATTCTTAGCTTATTAAAAGCAGTAATAATATCTAACTTTATAAAATACTTTACTTTACTTAGTTAGCTTAAAGTTTTCTATAAAAAAGAAATTAAGTATTAGTTTTTAATAGTAACAGCATTTAGTCTTTAGTAGTTAACATAAAATTAAAGCCTACCCCTAAGTTTCTTTATAAATAGTATAAGTAACACTACTAGTAAGAAGCTAGCTTAAATAAACCCTTTTTTTAAGTTCTTATTAAAGTATTTTTAAAGCACTTTTAATTTATTTAGTAACATTCTATATAGTAGCCTATAACTAGGTTATTTACTAGGCTTAAAAGTTATTTAGTAATTATATAGATATTATATTAAAAGCTTATTAAACTTATCTTAGAAAAAAACATGTAATAAGGTTAGTAGTCTTAAAAGACTATTATCTTTAAGTTAGTACATTTTTAGAGAGCTAGAGCTTAGTCTATATTAGAAATTATAACTATGTAAATTTTATAATCTAGTTATTAAGCTAGAGTTATAAATAAAGTAGGTCTTATATAGCAGATGTCTATTTGCTATTTAAGTTCTAGTTTATGTCTAAATTAAGTAGGTAAAAATTTCTTAAAAGCTTTTTTTTCTTTAAGTTTAAGTAGTTATTAAATTATTTTATATAGCCTATTTTAGTAAAAGGCCTAGCTTATTAGCTTTACTTAGGTAGTTCTTCTCTAAGTTATTAAAAAGTAAGTCTAGAAACTTTTTATATTAAGTACTACTTAAGTATTGTTTAGGTGTAAGTGTAAGCATATATTTTAGCATTAAAAAGAGTTAAAGTTTAGAACTTACTTTTAGTAATTAAAGGCAACTTTATACTAATACAGCTATAGTTATCCTAAGATTAGGTTATAACATTCTATGTTTATTACATAGAGCTTAATTTGCTTCTTATAGTGTTAGTAAGTAATTATAATAGTTATAGTACAAAAAATAGAACTTTTTTTAAGTTATTTTCTATTAAATCTAGTTAGGTAAATTATTTAGGTAAGTAGTGTTAATTAAAGATTTAGTTTACACACTAGTTCTTTATTAATGTAACCTATGCTATTTACTTCTAAGTTAATAAAAGCTTATATTAGAGCTAATATAGTTTCTTATTATAAATATATAAGAATATTAACTTAGTACTTTTTGTCGCGTAAGAGAGCACATGGTCCTGGTGTCGCACCTGTGTTTCGGACGAGCAGCCTGAGACACTTGGCGCCGGAGCTCCCACTACATAGGCAGGCTCCCTATAAGCCTCTTATAGTTAATAGACTTGCTTCTTATTGCTCCCTAATTAGTAGTTGCGACAGTTATAGGCCTAGTTTGTGCAAATTCCTCTGTGTTGCGTTAATTAAAGCACTTGTCTATTCCCTGCTCCTTATTATTTGCTTCTATTGTCTCTCCTTCTCTACTAAAGCTATAGATTAACTAGCAAACGTTGCTACACTTCTAACAAGCGTTTAACTTATTAATTGCCACACGTTCCTACTATAGTACGCGCAGCTTAAATACCTCGCGTAAGCTTAAGGCGTATGGGACTAAATTAACCTAGATGCACCACCACAGCCTAATCTAATAAGTGAAGCACCTGCAATCCCTAATCTTAATACAGCTAACTTAGAGGCTCTCCGCCTCTATTAGATTAAGGCATTAATATACACGCAGCTCTCCTTAAGGCTCTAGGTGCTGTGGAACTAGGTGTATACAACAGTAGACTCCTAACTGCTTAAGCTAGTAACTCTGCAGGCAAGTAATTAGTTGCTCTACGCGCTTATTAAGGAGCTTAAGAGGGACCTTTACCTAAGCAATAATAACTAGAAGGAGTAGGTATAAATAACCTATTAAGAGGTTACCCTACGCCTAGTATTAGGAGGGAATTAGTTACTAGCATACTAGCTGCTTAAATAGACGCAGGCTTATGCTAACGCAAAGCTTGTTAATCTTAAAGACATTAAGGGCGCGCTCTTTATTAAGGACTTCCTTTACTTAGCTGCTAAATATGACTATAAGTAGGCTTAACGTAAGCTAGACTCTCTAGCTTAACCAGGCGCCACCACTAATGCTCTCACGCTTAAGCAGTACGCCGCTTAGTTCTCCTAGCTTGTACAGAATAAGGAGAAAGGCCTAGGAGTGTACACAACTTTTAGGACAAGATTAGATAAAAAGCACTCCTGCCCCTGCTGTTTAAACATACAGCACTTATAGAAGCTAATACATTGCAGACGCCTTAAGTACACAATTAAAGGATGTACAGATAGGGAGCTCTGCAACCTGCTAACAGATAAGGAAATTGCTTAAATTAAAGAGTAACTAGAGAGCGCGCAATATAGCAGTTTATAAGATGCTCTAGCAAAGAAGGGATGGATCTTAAAGGTCACCGCTGGGAGTCCCCTGTACCCTAGCAGCATTACAGCATGAGCTTAGTAAGGACGTCGTGGATTAGGATGGCATCCCTAACAGCGCAGCGCGCCCAGACTGTATGCTGCATGCTCGCGCTCTCATTAAGTTATAGATCAGGTCTAGCTGGACTGGCAGCATGCTTAATAAAGCGTCACTTGTTTTTTTTTCCTATGTACTAACCGCGTGTGCGAAGAGCTTGCTGTCTCCTACGCCCTAAGTGTCTTATAATAGTTACCCTGCTCTCTTTTGTTCTCTTACTGTTCTCTATTACTCTGTTTTGCTCTTCTAGCAGCTCTGTCTAAGCTCTTCTAGCAGCTCTGTCTAAGATCTTTTAGCTGCTCTGTCTACGCATTGTGCTGCTCTGCTCTCTTTTAGCTCCCCTTGTTACTCTCGGCGAGCTAGGGGGTGTGTCGCGTAAGAGAGCACATGGTCCTGGTGTTGCACCTGTGTTTCGGACGAGCAGCCTAAGACACTTAGCGCTAGAGCTCCCACTACATAGGCAGGCTCCCTATAAGCCTCTTATAGTTAATAGACTTGCTCCTTAT